>NC_143035.1:40370000-40487500 GCF_057628025.1 Oncorhynchus mykiss
AACAGCTCCACTCTGTAACAGATAACAGCTCCACTCTGTAACAGATAACAGCTCCACTCTGTAACAGATAACAGCTCCACTCTGTAACAGATAACAGCTCCACTCTGTAACAGATAACAGCTCCACTCTGTAACAGATAACAGCTCCACTCTGTAACAGATAACAGCTCCACTCTGTAACAGATAACAACTCCACTCTGTAACAGATAACAGCTCCACTCTGTAACAGATAACAGCTCCACTCTGTAACAGATAACAACTCCACTCTGTAACAGATAACAGCTCCACTCTGTAACAGATAACAGCTCCACTCTGTAACAGATAACAGCTCCACTCTGTAACAGATAACAGCTCCACTCTGTAACAGATAACAGCTCCACTCTGTAACAGATAACAGCTTCACTCTGTAACAGATAACAGCTCCACTCTGTAACAGATAACAGCTCCACTCTGTAACAGATAACAACTCCACTCTGTAACAGATAACAGCTCCACTCTGTAACAGATAACAGCTCCACTCTGTAACAGATAACAGCTTCACTCTGTAACAGATAACAGCTCCACTCTGTAACAGATAACAGCTCCACTCTGTAACAGATAACAACTCCACTCTGTAACAGATAACAGCTCCACTCTGTAACAGATAACAGCTCCACTCTGTAACAGATAACAGCTCCACTCTGTAACAGATAACAGCTCCACTCTGTAACAGATAACAGCTCCACTCTGTAAGAGATAACAGCTCCACTTTGTAACAGATAACAGCTCCACTCTGTTAGAGATGTGATAATGATCCACACTATAAGAGATGTGATAAGGAGCCACGCTGTAAGAGATGTGATAATGGATCCACATTATAAGAGATGTGATAATGATCCACACTATACGAGATGTGATAATGATCCACACTATACGAGATGTGATAATGGATCCACATTATAAGAGATGTGATAATGATCCACACTATACGAGATGTGATAATGATTCACACTATAAGAGATGTGATAATGATCCACACTATACGAGAGAGAGACAAACAAGAGAGAGAGACAAAGACAAAGAGAGAGACAGAGAGAGAGAAAGAGAGAGAGAGAGAGAGAGAGAGAGAGAGAGAGAGAGAGAGGGAGAGAGAGACAGAGATAGAGAGAGAGAGAGAGAGAGAGAGAGAGAGAGAGAGAGAGAGAGAGAGAGAGAGATGTAAAACTCCCTTCAATTATTCATATTGAAGGATGAAGGGAAGGGAGGAGCAGGAAAAAGGAGTGTAACTACAAATCAAGCCTGTCATTTTGTGCTTCATGTGTTTACAAACAATTAAACCTTTAGTTTATCAGCGACCAATTGCTCTTTGTCTGCATCCCGAAATGGCCATGGTTAAAAGTAGTGCACTATTTGGGGAATATGGTGCAATTTGGGACTCAGATAATATATATCTGAGACATAACTGATGTAATTACCTAGAGAGAGTCCTAGCTACTTATTGACTGTGAGTACAGTGGAGAGAGAGAGAGATAGAGACAGAGAGACAGAGAGAGAGATAGAGAGTAGTTCTTAAAGCTACAGTTCATGATTCTGACACCTGAGTTCAGCTGGAAATACAAAACCAGAAACACGTTCCTTTCAGACAACGTAAACAAACAAGGGTCAGTCCCAAATGGAATCCTATTCCATTTAAAGTGCACTACTTTAGACCAGAAGGCTCTGGTCAAATGTTGTGCACTATATAAAGAATAGGGTGGCATTTGGGAGCCAACCCAAACGTTGTGTTCATTATCTGACCATTCATTTAATCCAGCGGAACAACCAGGGTATCCACCCGTGATGTTTCAGGATGAATCCAGGGTAATACCAGGACATCCACCCGTGATGTTTCAGGATGAATCCAGGGTAATACCAGGACATCCACCCGTGATGTTTCAGGATGAATCCAGGGTAACACCAGGACATCCACCCGTGATGTTTTAGGATGAATCCAGGGAAATACCAGGACATCCACCCGTGATGTTTTAGGATGAATCCAGGGTAATACCAGGACATCCACCCGTGATGTTTTAGGATGAATCCAGGGTAATACCAGGACTTCCACCCGTGATGTTTTAGGATTAATCCAGGGTGATACCAGGACAACCACCCGTGATGTTTTAGGATTAATCCAGGGTGATACCAGGACATCCACCCGTGATGTTTTAGGATGAATCCAGGGTAATACCAAGACTTCCACCCGTGATGTTTTAGGATTAATCCAGGGTGATACCAGGACAACCACCCGTGATGTTTTAGGATTAATCCAGGGTGATACCAGGACATCCACCCGTGATGTTTTAGGATGAATCCAGGGTAATACCAGGACTTCCACCCGTGATGTTTCAGGATGAATCCAGGGTAATACCAGGACATCCACCCGTGATGTTTCAGGATGAATCCAGGGTAATACCAGGACATCCACCCGTGATGTTTCAGGATGAATCCAGGGTAATACCAGGACATCCACCCGTGATGTTTCAGGATGAATCCAGGGTAATACCAGGACATCTACCCGTGATGTTTCAGGATGAATCCAGGGAAATACCAGGACATCCACCCGTGATGTTTCAGGATGAATCCAGGGAAATACCAGGACATCCACCCGTGATGTTTTAGGATGAATCCAGGGTAATACCAGGACATCCACCCGTGATGTTTCAGGATGAATCCAGGGAAATACCAGGACATCCACCCGTGATGTTTCAGGATGAATCCAGGGTAATACCAGGACTTCCACCCGTGATGTTTCAGGATGAATCCAGGGTAATACCAGGACATCCACCCGTGATGTTTTAGGATTAATCTAGTAGGGATCTTCGGTATGGATTCAGTAGGGATTCAGTAGGGATCTTCTGTATGGATTCTGTAGGGATCTTCTGTATGGTTTCAGTAGGGATCTTCTGTATGGATTCAGTAATGATCTTCTGTATGGATTCAATAGGTATCTTCTGTAGGGATTTTTATTTATTTTACCTTTATTTAACCAGGCAAAGAACAAATTCTTATTTTCAATGACGGCCTAGGAACTGTGGGTTAACTGCCTGTTCAGGGGCAGAACGACAGATTTGTACCTTGTCAGCTCGGGGGTTTGAACTTGCAACCTTCTTACTAGTCCAACGCTCTAACCACTAGGCTACCTTGCCGCCCCATTGCTCTCCCACCATCCTCTTCCGTCCCTCCCCCTACCACAGCACACCCGCTAATGAGGCCAACCTTCCCGTCCTCTCCCACCTACCTCACCACCTGTCCTCCTCCCTGCCTCACCCCCTTGTCCTCCCCCCTCCCTCCCTCACCCCACCACCCCCAGACCAGTTAATAAGGCCTACCCCCCCGTCCTCCCCCCTCCCTCACCCCACCACCCCCAGGCCAGTTAAAAAGGCCCACCTTGGGTCTTACTTCCATAAATTGGTGAGATTGCATTACTCTCCATTTTCCAGCTCATTAATGAAGAGTTATGGTGCGTTTGTAATGAATGTGTCCAGGTTAAAACGTGGTCCAGGTTCTCCAGGTTCTCAGAGTGCTTTAATATGACTGCTTTCACCTCTACTGAGACTGGCTTTTACGAGGACGGAGGAAGAGGGAGGAACAGGGAGGAACAGGGAGGAGCAGGGAGGATGAGGGAGGAAGAGGGAGGAAGAGGAAGGAAGAGGGAGGATGAGGGAGGTAGAGAGAAGCAGATGGAGGAAGTGAGAGCTAGGGGGAGGTAGAGACAGGAGAGGGAGGGAGGTGAATAAAGGTAGAGAGAGGAGTGGGAGGAAGAGGGCGATAGAGGTAGGAGAAGGAGGTATAGGGAGGTAGAGGGAGGTAAGGGAGAAGAGGGAGGTAAGGGAGAAGAGGGAGGAAGAGGGAGGTAGAGAGAGAAGAGGGCGGTAGAGAGAGAAGAGGGAGGAACAGGGAGGATGAGGGAGGAAGAGGGAGGAAGAGGAAGGAAGAGGGAGGATGAGGGAGGTAAGGGAGAAGAGGGAGGAAGAGGGAGGTAGAGAGAGAAGAGGGAGGAAAGGGAGAAGAGGGAGGTAGAGGGAGGTATTGGAGAATAAGGAGGAAGAGGGAGGTAGAGGGAGGAACAGGGAGGAACAGGGAGGATGAGGGAGGAAGAGGGAGGAAGAGGAAGGAAGATGGAGGATGAGGGAGGTAGAGAGAGGCAGATGGAGGAAGTGAGAGCCAGGGGGAGGTAGAGAAAGGAGAGGGAGGTGAATAAAGGTAGAGAGAGGAGTGGGAGGAAGAGGGCGATAGAGGGAGGAGAAGGAGGTATAGGGAGGTAGAGGGAGGTAAGGGAGAAGAGGGAGGTAAAGGAGAAGAGGGAGGAAGAGGGAGGTAGAGAGAGAAGAGGGCGGCAGAGAGAGAAGAGGGAGGAAAGGGAGGAACAGGGAGGATGAGGGAGGAAGAGGGAGGAAGAGGAAGGAAAAGGGAGGATGAGGGAGGTAAGGGAGAAGAGGGAGGAAGAGGGAGGTAGAGAGAGAAGAGGGAGGAAAGGGAGAAGAGGGAGGTAGAGGGAGGTAGAGGGAGGAACAGGGAGGATGAGGGAGGTAGAGAGAGGCAGATGGAGGAAGTGAGAGCCAGGGGGAGGTAGAGAAAGGAGAGGGAGGTGAATAAAGGTAGAGAGAGGAGTGGGAGGAAGAGGGCGATAGAGGGAGGAGAAGGAGGTATAGGGAGGTAGAGGGAGGTAAGGGAGAAGAGGGAGGTAAGGGAGAAGAAGGAGGAAGACGGAGGTATAGGGAGAAGAGGGAGGTAAGGGAGAAGAGGGAGGAAGAGGGAGGTAGAGAGGGAAGAGGGCGGTAGAGAGAGAAGAGGGAGGAAAGGGAGGAACAGGGAGGATGAGGGAGGAAGAGGGAGGAAGAGGAAGGAAGAGGGAGGGTGAGGGAGGGAGGTAGAGAGAGGCAGATGGAGGAAGTGAGAGTCATGGAGGATGAGGGAGGTAGAGAGAGAAGAGGGCGGTAGAGAGAGAAGAGGGAGGAAAGGGAGGAACAGGGAGGATGAGGGAGGAAGAGGGAGGAAGAGGAAGGAAGAGGGAGGATGATGGAGGTAAGGGAGAAGAGGGAGGAAGAGGGAGGTAGAGAGAGAAGAGGGAGAAGAGGGAGGTAGAGGGAGGTAGAGGGAGGAACAGGGAGGATGAGGGAGGAAGAGGGAGGAAGAGGAAGGAAGAGGGAGGATGAGGGAGGTAGAGAGAGGCAGATGTAGGAAGTGAGAGCCAGGGGGAGGTAGAGAAAGGAGAGGGAGGTGAATAAAGGTAGAGAGAGGAGTGGGAGGAAGAGGGCGATAGAGGGAGGAGAAGGAGGTATAGGGAGGTAGAGGGAGGTAAGGGAGAAGAGGGAGGTAAAGGAGAAGAGGGAGGAAGAGGGAGAAGAAGGAGGAAGACGGAGGTAGAGAGGGAAGAGGGCGGTAGAGAGAGAAGAGGGAGGAAAGGGAGGAACAGGGAGGATGAGGGAGGAAGAGGGAGGAAGAGGAAGGAAGAGGGAGGGTGAGGGAGGGAGGTAGAGAGAGGCAGATGGAGGAAGTGAGAGTCATGGAGGATGAGGGAGGTAGAGAGAGAAGAGGGCGGTAGAGAGAGAAGAGGGAGGAAAGGGAGGAACAGGGAGGATGAGGGAGGAAGAGGGAGGAAGAGGAAGGAAGAGGGAGGATGATGGAGGTAAGGGAGAAGAGGGAGGAAGAGGGAGGTAGAGAGAGAAGAGGGAGAAGAGGGAGGTAGAGGGAGGTAGAGGGAGGAACAGGGAGGATGAGGGAGGAAGAGGGAGGAAGAGGAAGGAAGAGGGAGGATGAGGGAGGTAGAGAGAGGCAGATGTAGGAAGTGAGAGCTAGGGGGAGGTAGAGAAAGGAGAGGGAGGTGAATAAAGGTAGAGAGAGGAGTGGGAGGAAGAGGGCGATAGAGGGAGGAGAAGGAGGTATAGGGAGGTAGAGGGAGGTAAGGGAGAAGAGGGAGGTAAGGGAGAAGAGGGAGGAAGAGGGAGGTAGAGAGAGAAGAGGGCGGTAGAGAGAGAAGAGGGAGGAAAGGGAGGAACAGGGAGGAAGAGGGAGGAAGAGGAAGGAAGAGGGAGGATGAGGGAGGTAGAGAGAGAAGAGGGAGGAAAGGGAGAAGAGGGAGGTAGAGGGAGGTATTGGAGAATAATGAGGAAGAGGGAGGTAGAGGGAGGAAGAAGGAGGAACAGGGAGGAACAGGGAGGATGAGGGAGGAAGAGGGAGGAAGAGGAAGGAAGAGGGAGGATGATGGAGGAAGAGGGAGGAACAGGGAGGAGCAGGGGGGATGAGGGAGGAAGAGGGAGGAAGAGGAAGGAAGAGGGAGGATGAGGGAGGTAGAGAGAGGCAGATGGAGGAAGTGAGAGCCAGGGGGAGGTAGAGAAAGGAGAGGGAGGTGAATAAAGGTAGAGAGAGGAGTGGGAGGAAGAGGGCGATAGAGGGAGGAGAAGGAGGTATAGGGAGGTAGAGGGAGGTAAGGGAGAAGAGGGAGGTAAAGGAGAAGAGGGAGGAAGAGGGAGGTAGAGAGAGAAGAGGGCGGTAGAGAGAGAAGAGGGAGGTAGAGGGAGGTAAGGGAGAAGAGGGAGGTAAGGGAGAAGAGGGAGGAAGAGGGAGGTAGAGAGAGAAGAGGGCGGTAGAGAGAGAAGAGGGAGGAAAGGGAGGAACAGGGAGGATGAGGGAGGAAGAGGGAGGAAGAGGAAGGAAGAGGGAGGATGAGGGAGGTAGAGAGAGGCAGATGGAGGAAGTGAGAGCCAGGGGGAGGTAGAGAAAGGAGAGGGAGGTGAATAAAGGTAGAGAGAGGAGTGGGAGGAAGAGGGCGATAGAGGGAGGAGAAGGAGGTATAGGGAGGTAGAGGGAGGTAAGGGAGAAGAGGGAGGTAAGGGAGAAGAGGGAGGAAGAGGGAGGTAGAGAGAGAAGAGGGAGGAAAGGGAGAAGAGGGAGGTATTGGAGAATAATGAGGAAGAGGGAGGTAGAGGGAGGAAGACACTGAGGTAGTAAGTATTTCTGTAACTGAACATAGAGATAGATATACAAAGTCAAGTCTATAAAGACATGAAAAATTAAGAAACATAAAAAAATAAAAAATAAGAATCATGATGTAGCCATTATAGGTTAGGTTTTCTGTTATGTTATATAGACATACTGCCACGCCTGCTCCCGCTCCCCTTCCCTGGCGTTCGAAGGTACCAGGCTCCCCAGCATTACGCACTCCTGCCACCATCATTACGCACACTCCTGCCTTTCCCCGTCACGAACACCAGCGTAACATTGGACTCACCTGAACTCACCTGCTTATTACCTCCCCTGTATTTGTCAGTTCCCCATCTCTGTTTCCCGCTGCTGAATGAATTGTCAGGTGTCTTTGTTTAAACATGTGCTGACCCTGTTCCTGTCTTGTTACCTGTCTGTTCCACATTAAATATTCAACTCCCCGTACCTGCTTCTCACCTGCAGCGTCGGTCTTTACACATACAGTACAAACCCCACAAACATAAAATAAAGAAAGTATCATTTTTTTATAAAATCATGATGTTGCCTACTGTGAGAGGAAAACGTGACCAGAAAAAAACAGGGCAGGTGGACCAGTCCTAATGAATCCAAATGAAGAACTCAGCAGTCTTTCATAATCTGTGAGGATGTTGCATCAGTCAGCAACAAGCCGCTAAACAGCCCCAAACAACTCTACTCAAAACAATCAGCAACAGCCCTACACCACACAGCCCTAAACCGCACAGCCCTAAACCACACAGCCCTACACCGCACAGCCCTAAACCACACAGCCCTACACCACACAGCCCTAAACCACACAGCCCTACACCACACAGCCCCGCACCGCACAGCCCCGCACCGCACAGCCCTAAACCACACAGCCCTAAACCACACAGCCCTACACCACACAGCCCTACACCACACAGCCCCGCACCGCACAGCCCTAAACCACACAGCCCTACACCACACAGCCCTACACTGCACAGCCCTAAACCACACAGCCCCGCTCCCCACAGCCCTACACCACACAGCCCTACACCGCACAGCCTTAAACCACACAGCCCTACACCACACAGCCCTAAACCACACAGCCCCGCTCCCCACAGCCCTACACCACACAGCCCTACACCGCACAGCCCTAAACCACACAGCCCTACACCACACAGCCCTACACCACACAGCCCTACACCGCACAGCCCTAAACCACACAGCCCCGCTCCCCACAGCCCTACACCACACAGCCCTACACCGCACAGCCCTAAACCACACAGCCCTACACCACACAGCCCTACACCGCACAGCCCTACACCACACAGCCCCGCTCCCCACAGCCCTACACCACACAGCCCCGCTCCCCACAGCCCTACACCACACAGCCCGCACCGCACAGCCCCTCTCCCTCACTAGAGGACAGGACGGTTCAGAACATCAACACTGATTCACTAGAGGACAGGATGGGGGGGGGGGTGGCCTCTTTCTGTTGTGAATTAAATAGATCGCCTCTCTGATGACAACTCAGTCATGAAATATAGAGACAAACATAGAAAGACTTTGTCTGCAGCTCAAATGGCAACCTGTTCCCTGTATAGCACACTACGTTTGACCAGGATGGCACCCTATTCCCTGTATAGCACACTACCTTTTAACCAGGGTGGCACCCTATTCCCTGTATAGTGCACTACGTTTGACCAGGATGGCACCCTATTCCCTGTATAGTACACTACGTTTGACCAGGGTGGCACCCTATTCCCTGTATAGTACACTACGTTTGACCAGGGTGGTACCCTATTCCCTGTATAGTACACTACGTTTGACCAGGGTGGTACCCTATTCCCTGTATAGTGCACTACGTTTGACCAGGGTGGCACCCTATTCCCTGTATAGTACATTACGTTTGACCAGGGTGGCACCCTATTCCCTGTATAGTACACTACGTTTGACCAGGGTGGCACCCTATTCCCTGTATAGTGCACTACTTTTAACCAGGGTGGCACCCTATTCCCTGTATAGTACACTACGTTTGACCAGGGTGGCACCCTATTCCCTGTATAGTACACTACGTTTGACCAGGGTGGCACCCTATTCCCTGTATAGTACACTACGTTTGACC
Organism: Oncorhynchus mykiss; assembly: GCF_057628025.1. Taxonomy (NCBI): domain Eukaryota; kingdom Metazoa; phylum Chordata; class Actinopteri; order Salmoniformes; family Salmonidae; genus Oncorhynchus; species Oncorhynchus mykiss. The sequence goes on from NC_143035.1 coordinate 40,379,070, forward strand.
AGGGTGGCACCCTATTCCCTATATAGTGCACTACGTTTGACCAGGGTGGCACCCTATTCCCTGTATAGTACACTACGTTTGACCAGGGTGGCACCCTATTCCCTGTATAGTACACTACGTTTGACCAGGGTGGCACCCTATTCCCTGTATAGTGCACTACGTTTGACCAGGATGGCACCCTATTCCCTGTATAGTACACTACGTTTGACCAGGGTGGCACCCTATTCCCTGTATAGTACACTACGTTTGACCAGGGACCCATAAAAGCCAGTTGGACTATTTAGAATAGGTTGCCACTTGGGATGTATTAAGGCTTCGGCTTCGAAATCACTTCATATCTGGAACAGGGGGAGTGAATCTATTCTGGAACAGGGGCAGTGAATCTATTCTGGAACAGGGGCAGTGAATCTCTTCTGGAACAGGGGAGTTAATCTCTTCTGGAACAGGGGGAGTGAATGTATTCTGGAACAGGGGGAGTGAATCTATTCTGGAACAGGGGGAGTGAAATCTATTCTGGAACAGGGGAGTGAATCTATTCTGGAACAGGGGGAGTGAATATATTCTGGAACAGGGGGAATGGATCGCTTCTGGAACAGGGGGAGTGAAATCTATTCTGGAACAGGGGAGTGAAATATATTCTGGAACAGGGGAGTGAATTCTATTCTGGAACAGGGGAGTGAATATATTCTGGAACAGGGGGAGTGAATCTCTTCTGGAACCGTGGGAGTAAATGTATTCTGGAACAGGGGGTGAATCTATTCTGGAACAGGGGAGTGAATCTCTTCTGGAACACGGTGTGAATCTATTCTGGAACAGGGGTAATGGATCTATTCTGGAACAGGGGGAGTGAATCTATTCTGGAACAGAGGGAGTGAATCTATTCTGGAACAGGGGGTGAATCTATTCTGGGACAGAGGGAGTGAATCTATTCTGGAACAGGCGGAGTGAATCTCTTCTGGAACCGTGGGAGTAAATGTATTCTGGAACAGGGGAGAGAATCTATTCTGGAAGAGGGTAGTGAATCTATTCTGGAACAGGGGGAGTGAATCTATTCTGGAACATGGTGTGAATCTATTCTGGAACAGGGCTAGTGGATCTATTCTGGAACAGGAGGAGTGAATCTCTTCTGGAACAGGGGGAGTGAATCTATTCTGGAACAGGGGGAGTGAAATCTATTCTGGAACAGGGGAGTGAATCTATTCTGGATCAGGGGGAGTGAATATATTCTGGAACAGGGGGAGTGGATCTCTTCTGGAACAGGGGGGGGTGAATCTATTCTGGAACAGGGGGAGTGAATCTATTCTGGAACAGGGGGCGTGAAATCTATTCTGGAACAGGGGCAGTGAATCTCTTCTGGAACAGGGGGCGTTAATCTCTTCTGTTTTTCACTGTGTGCTCTGCACTAAACTGATTATCTTGTCGAGACGGTTATGAAACCCTGTATCTTTTGGAGGCTGCTATGGAACACTCCTTTACAACTTTAATTATGCAAATGGACTCTAAAACTGTGTTTACACAAAGAGCGTCAGTCGTCGTTGTGACGGCAGCTTGAACGACGAAGAGTCTCTTCAGAGAGAAAAAGGGCTAAAGAGTCGAGAAAAGGGCTAAAGAGTCGAGAAAAGGGCTAAAGAGTCGAGAAAAGGGCTAAAGAGTCGAGAAAAGGGCTAAAGAGTCGAGAAAAGGGCTAAAGAGTCGAGAAAAGGGCTAAAGCGGAATAACATGTAGGAGCGTGTGAAAAGGTTCAATGATGAATTATGGTTGGGAAAAAAAATCTTGCTGTTACAAAATAGTATATTATTATGGTTTTCTTCTAGTTTCTGCTGTGTTTTCCCTCCTTGCCCAGTGGTGTTGATGAGTTACGTAGCACTACAGAGTATAAAACAATTGAACACCCTCCTTCCTACCTTCCTGTTAGATAAATGATCATGAGGTGGATGTGGGAAATAGGTCAAGAACGAAGAACTAGGCTGCTTCTCTTCCTGCTTCTCTTCCTGCTCCATGCTCTAACCCTGACACACGCAGTCAACTTAGACAATAGATATAGTGTACAGTGCATTTCGGAAAGTATTCAGACCACTTGACTTTTCTCACATTTTGTTACGTTACAGCCTTGTTCTGGATTAAATGATTACAAAGCGAAAAACACGTCTTGAGAAATGATTGCGAATTAATTATAAATAAAAAAACAGAAATACCTTATTTACATCAGTATTCAGACCCTTTTGCTATGAGACAGGAAATTGAGCTCAGGTGCTTCCTGATTCCATTGATCATCCTTGAGATGTTTCTACAACTTGATTGGAGTCCACCTGTGGTCAATTCTAGTAATTGGACATGATTTGGAAAAACACACACCTGTCTATATAATGTCCCACAGTTGACAGTGCACGTCAGAGCAAAAACCAAGCCATGAGGTTGAAGAAATTGTCCGTAGAGCTCCGAGACAGGATTGTGTTGAGGCACAGATTCTGCACCATCCCTACGGTGAAGCATGGTGGTGGCAGCATCATGCTGTGGGAATGTTTATCAGCGGCAGGGACTGGGAGACTAGTCAGGATCGAGGGAAAGATGAACGGAGCAAAGTACAGACAGATCCTTGATGAAAACCTGCTTCAGAGTGTTCAGGACCTCAGACTGGGGCGAAGGTTCACCTTCCAACAGGACAACGACACTAAGCACACAGCCAAGACAACACAGGAGTGGTCACTGAATGTGGCCTCGCCAAAGCCCGGACTTGAACCCGATCAAACATCTCTGGAGAGACCTGAAAAGGGGAGAGGGGAGGGGGAGGGGGGAGGGGGGAGAGGGGAGAGGGGAGAGGGGGGGGGGAAATGGCCTCTTTCTGTTGTAAATTAATAGATCGCCTCTCTGACGACAACTCAGTCATGAAATAACTCCCCTAATACAGCGTCATACCCAAGAAGACTTGAGGCTGTAATCGCTGACAAAGGTGCTTCAACAAAGTACTGAGTAAAGGGTCTGAATACTGTAAAAGTCATATTTCAGTTTTTATTTTATTGTTTTGCAAAAAATATCTAAAAACTCATTTTTTCTTTGTCATTACGGGGTATAGTGTGTACATTGATGAGGGGGAAAAAACAATTTAATCAATTTTAGAATAAGGCTGTAACATAACAAAATGTGGAAAAAATCAAGAGTTCTGAATACTTTACGAATGCACTGTATATCTCTCTTCTCTCTGCTTCTCAGAGAAGCCTCTCCTCCCTCTAGCTCTCCCTCAATCTTTCCCTCTCAATCTCTCTCTCTGCTTCTCAGAGAAGCCTCTCCTCCCTCTAGCTCTCCCTCAATCTTTCCCTTTCAATCTCTCTCTCTGCTTCTCAGAGAAGCCTCTCCTCCCTCTAGCTCTCCCTCAATCTTTCCCTCTCAATCTCTCTCTCTGCTTCTCAGAGAAGCCTCTCCTCCCTCTAGCTCTCCCTCAATCCTTCCCTCTCACTCTCTCTCTGCTTCTCAGAGAAGCCTCTCCTCCCTCTAGCTCTCCCTCAATCCTTCCCTCTCAATATCTCTCTCTGCTTCTCAGAGAAGCATCTCCTCCCTCTAGCTCTCCCTCAATCTTTCCCTCTCAATCTCTCTCTCTGCTTCTCAGAGAAGTCTCTCCTCCCTCTAGCTCTCCCTCAATCCTTCCCTCTCAATATCTCTCTCTGCTTCTCAGAGAAGCCTCTCCTCCCTCGATCCTTCCCTCTCTCTCTCTCTCTTTCTCTCTTCTCTCTGCTTCTCAGAGAAGCCTCTCCTCCCTCGATCCTTCCCACTCTCTCTCTCTCTTTCTATCTCTCTTTCTCTCTCACCAGAGACATACTGTACATTATTCTTCAGCCAGTGAAAATCACTATAAATACACCTAGTACCTTAGCAGCAGACAGGCGCTGAAGACAGGTGGGTCAGGGTGAGCTAAGGAGGGGAGTTGGGGAGGGGTGAAAGAGAGGGTGAAGAATCACCCTGCGGGGGTGAAGGAGAGGGTGGGGCGGTTGAATCTGAAGAGCGGGGAGCATTATCCCTGCTGAGACTGGATGGGTGGGGAGGGAAGTAAAGAGAGAGAGAGAATGATGGTGTGAAAAGTCACCTCTGAGAGGAGGAGAGGGAATAAGAGAGGGTGAGATGATGGAGGGAGGGAGGGAGGGAGGGAGGGAGGGAGGGAGGGAGGGAGGGAGGGAGGGAGGGAGGGAGGGAGGGAGGGAGGGAGGGAGGGAGGGAGGGAGGAAAAGAGGTCCAGTGGGAGTTGAAGAGAGAGAGAAAGACAAAGAGGGAGAGACAGAGCGAGAGAGAGAGAGACAAAGAGGGAGAGGAGAGAGAGAGAGACAAAGAGGGAGAGACAGAGCGAGAGAGAGACAAAGAGGGAGAGGAGAGAGAGAGACAAAGAGGGAGAGACAGAGCGAGAGAGAGAGAAACAAAGAGGGAGAGGAGAGAGAGACAAAGAGGGAGAGACAGAGAGAGAGAGAGAGAGAGAGAGAGAGAGGGGGTGATAGAGAGACACAGGGAGAGAGAGAGAGAGAGAGAGAGAGAGAGAGAGAGAGAGAGAGAGAGAGAGAGTGAGAGAGAGAGAAAGAGAGAGGGTGAGGATAGAGACACACTGGGAGAGAGAGAGAGAGAGAGAGAGAGAGAGAGAGAGAGAGAGAGAGAGAGACACACACAGGGAGAGACACACACATGAAGAGACACAGGGAGAGAGAGAGATCCAGAACCTGATCACCTTCTCCGGGGGGAGCTGCTGTGAACAGTAGGAAGGTCACAGTCAGATGGCCCACAGCTCACACTCTAACTGTCTAAATCCTGGATCCACTCCTTTCTCTCTGCCTCCCCGTGCCTCCCCTGTCTCCCTGTGCCTCCCCTGCCTTCCCCCTGCCTCCTTGGCTCAGGTCTGCAATAACACAGCCAATTAAGACTCTCCTGAGAGAGAGCCAGCAGCCTCAGTACAATCTCACCTTCTCCTCTCCTTTATCCCTGCTCGCTGACTAGGCAACCAGAGCTGTGTCAAATCAAATCAAATGTTATGTGTCACATGCTTTGTAAACAACAGGTGTAGACTAACAGTGAAATGATTACAGGCCATTTCCCAACAACGCAGAGAGAAAGAAAATAGAGAAATAATAGAAAAATCATAACATGAGGAATAAATACACACTGAGAAACAATAACCAGGCTATATACACAGGGTACCAGTACTGAGAAACAATAACCAGGCTATTTACACAGGGTACCAGTACTGAGAAACAATAACCAGGCTATATACACAGGGTACCAGTACTGAGAAACAATAACCAGGCTATATACACAGGGTACCAGTACTGAGTAATGATAACTAGGTTATATACACAGGGTACCAGTACTGAGAAACAATAACCAGCCTATATACACAGGGTACCAGTACTGAGAAACAATAACCAGGCTATATACACAGGGTACCAGTACTGAGAAACAATAACCAGGCTATATACACAGGGTACCAGTACTGAGAAACAATAACCAGGCTATATACACAGGGTACCAGTACTGAGAAACAATAACCAGGCTATATACACAGGGTACCAGTACTGAGTAATGATAACTAGGTTATATACACAGGGTACCAGTACTGAGTAATGATAACTAGGTTATATACACAGGGTACCAGTACTGAGTAATGATAACTATGTTATATACACATGGTACCAGTACTAATGATAACTAGGTTATATACACAGGGTACCAGTACTGAGTAATGATAACTAGGTTATATACACAGGGTACCAGTACTGAGTAATGATAACTAGGTTATATACACAGGGTACCAGTACTGAGTAATGATAACTAGGTTATACACACAGGGTACCACTTCTGAGTAATGATAACTAGGCTGTATACACAGGGTACCAGTACTGAGTAATGATAACTAGGCTATATACACAGGGTACCAGTACTGAGTAATGATAACTAAGGTATATACACAGGGTACCAGTACTGAGTAATGACAACTAGGCTATATACACAGGGTACCACTTCTGAGTAATGATAACTAGGTTATATACACAGGGTACCACTTCTGAGTAATGATAACTAGGCTATATACACAGGGTACCAGTACTGAGTAATGATAACTAGGCTATATACATAGGGTACCAGTACTGAGTAATGATAACTAGGTTATATACACAGGGTACCAGTACTGAGTAATGATAACTAGGTTATATACACAGGGTACCAGTACTGAGTAATGATAACTAGGCTATATACATAGGGTACCAGTACTGAGTAATGATAACTAGGTTATATACACAGGGTACCAGTACTGAGTAATGATAACTAGGATATATACACAGGGTACTAGTACTGAGTAATGATAACTAGGATATATACACAGGTACCAGTACTGAGTAATGATAACTTGACTATATAGAGAAAAGGAAAGGGGGATACCTAGTCAGTTGTACAACTGAATGTATTCAACTGAGATTTAACCCAACCCCTTTGAATCAGAGAGATGCGGGGGGGGGGGGGGGGGGGCTGCCATACTCAACATCCACATCTTACACACGGGGTACCAGTTCCCGAGTTGAGAGGTAATTGAGGTAGATATGTACATACAGTGCCTTGCGAAAGTATTCGGCCCCCTTGAACTTTGCGACCTTTTGCCACATTTCAGGCTTCAAACATAAAGATATAAAACTGTATTTTTTTGTGAAGAATCAACAACAAGTGGGACACAATCATGAAGTGGAACGACATTTATTGGATATTTCAAACTTTTTTAACAAATCAAAAACTGAAAAATTGGGCGTGCAAAATTATTCAGCCCCTTTACTTTCAGTGCAGCAAACTCTCTCCAGAAGTTCAGTGAGGATCTCTGAATGATCCAATGTTGACCTAAATGACTAATGATGATAAATACAATCCACCTGTGTGTAATCAAGTCTCCGTATAAATGCACCTGCACTGTGATAGTCTCAGAGGTCCGTTAAAAGCGCAGAGAGCATCATGAAGAACAAGGAACACACCAGGCAGGTCCGAGATACTGTTGTGAAGAAGTTTAAAGCCGGATTTGGATACAAAAAGATTTCCCAAGCTTTAAACATCCCAAGGAGCACTGTGCAAGCGATAATATTGAAATGGAAGGAGTATCAGACTACTGCAAATCTACCAAGACCTGGCCGTCCCTCTAAACTTTCAGCTCATACAAGGAGAAGACTGATCAGAGATGCAGCCAAGAGGCCCATGATCACTCTGGATGAACTGCAGAGATCTACAGCTGAGGTGGGAGACTCTGTCCATAGGACAACAATCAGTCGTATATTGCACAAATCTGGCCTTTATGGAAGAGTGGCAAGAAGAAAGCCATTTCTTAAAGATATCCATAAAAAGTGTTGTTTAAAGTTTGCCACAAGCCACCTGGGAGACACACCAAACATGTGGAAGAAGGTGCTCTGGTCAGATGAAACCAAAATTGAACTTTTTGGCAACAATGCAAAACGTTATGTTTGGCGTAAAAGCAACACAGCTGAACACACCATCCCCACTGTCAAACATGGTGGTGGCAGCATCATGGTTTGGGCCTGCTTTTCTTCAGCAGGGACAGGGAAGATGGTTAAAATTGAAGGGAAGATGGATGGAGCCAAATGCAGGACCATTCTGGAAGAAAACCTGATGGAGTCTGCAAAAGACCTGAGACTGGGACGGAGATTTGTCTTCCAACAAGACAATGATCCAAAACATAAAGCAAAATCTACAATGGAATGGTTCAAAAATAAACATATCCAGGTGTTAGAATGGCCAAGTCAAAGTCCAGACCTGAATCCAATCGAGAATCTGTGGAAAGAACTGAAAACTGCTGTTCACAAATGCTCTCCATCCAACCTCACTGAGCTCGAGCTGTTTTGCAAGGAGGAATGGGAAAAAATGTCAGTCTCTCCATGTGCAAAACTGATAGAGACATACCCCAAGCGACTTACAGCTGTAATCGCAGCAAAAGGTGGCGCTACAAAGTATTAACTTAAGGGGGCTGAATAATTTTGCACGCCCATTTTTTCAGTTTTTGATTTGTTAAAAAAGTTTTAAATATCCAATAAATGTCGTTCCACTTCATGATTGTGTCCCACTTGTTGTTGATTCTTCACAAAAAAAATACAGTTTTATATCTTTATGTTTGAAGCCTGAAATGTGGCAAAAGGTCGCAAAGTTCAAGGGGGCCGAATACTTTCGCAAGGCACTGTATAGGTACCGTAGGGATAAAGTGACTAGGCAACCGGATAGATAATAAACGGTAACAGCAGTATATGTGATGAGACAAGAGTTAGTGCAAAAAGGGTCCATGCAGATTAGTGATTAATTATTGTTGACGTCGGTTTAGTTTCGGTTCGATTTTTTTTATTCCGTTTTGGTTTCGATAATTATTTTTAGACATTAAATGCACTATGCGGGTTGAATGCTGTAACACAGACGAAAAATATTAATACAATTCCCATGATGGTAGTGCCTGCCTACTGCTGATCGCTCATTAACCATCATCTATTCACATTACTATACTTTAATACGATATTTTATTACTTTTTATTTAATCCAAGTCATCATCTCATCTCTATAGAGCTGCTGTCTGACAAAATCACTATTTTACTAGTTCTTCAAAGTGAATAAGGTATTTATTTTTTATACAAACTGTCAATAACTTAGATCAGTGTATTTTCAGTCTCCCTGAAGATCGTGCGGTCTCTTTGTTTATGTTAATGCGCTGCACAGACCGAACAAGTTTAAACGGGCGCGCAATGGGTTATGGTCATTGTAGTTAATTACCACGTTTTCTGCGCTAAACTATGTACAATATTAGCCTTTTGGAAACTACAACTCCCTACTACATCATAATTTAAGCAACGTCAGTCAATTAGTTGTTTAAAACCCCACAAAATAACCTACATTTCAGTAAATCCCTCAGCACCAATAGGGATAGTCCACATAGCTATTGGTTAACTATTTAACAGTTTTATAGCTTGTGGGTAGAAGCTGTTCAGGGTCCTGTTGGTTCCAGACTTGCTGCATCGGTACCACTTGCAGTTGCAGTAGCAGAGAGAACAGTCTTTGACTTGGGTGGCTGGAGTCTTTGACAATTTATAGGTCCCAAAACCCACTTTCTGGTCAAAAGTGGGTGTCATTAGAGAGGCAGGGAAACAACACAGTAGTGTACTGTACCTTTCAGTGAAGTAGAACTAAACAATGTAACTATATCAGCCAGCATCGTGTAACGGATGTGAAACGGTTAGCTTAGTTAGCGGTGGTGCGCGCTAAATAGCATTTCAATCGGTGACGTCACTTGCTCTGAGACCTTGAAGTAGTAGTTCCCCTTGCTTTGCAAGGGCCGCGGCTTTTGTGGAGCGATGGGTAACGACCCTTCGTGGGTGACTGTTGATGTGTGCAGAGGGTCCCTGGTTCGCGCCCGGGTATGGGCGAGGGGACGGTCTAAAGTTATACTGTTACAGATGCATCAATCGCTCCATTCTCAAATCAATTCAAACTGGATTTGTCACATGCGCCTAATACAACAGGTGTAGTAGACCTTCCGGTGAAATGCTGAATACAACAGGTGTAGTAGACCTTACAGTGAAATGCTGAATACAACAGGTGTAGTAGACCTTACAGTGAAATGCTGAATGCAACAGGTGTAGTAGACCTTACAGTGAAATGCTGAATACAACAGGTGTAGTAGACCTTACAGTGAAATGCTGAATACAACAGGTGTAGTAGACCTTACAGTGAAATGCTGAATAGAACAGGTGTAGTAGTAGACCTTACAGTGAAATGCTGAATACAACAGGTGTAGTAGACCTCACAGTGAAATGCTGAATACAACAGGTGTAGTAGACCTCACAGTGAAATGCTGAATACAACAGGTGTAGTAGACTTCACAGTGAAATGCTGAATACAACAGGTGTAGTAGACCTCACAGTGAAATGCTGAATACAACAGGTGTAGTAGACTTCACAGTGAAATGCTGAATACAACAGGTGTAGTAGACCTCACAGTGAAATGCTTACTTACAAGCCCTTAACCAACAATGCAGTTTTAAGAAAATAACTGAAAAAGTAAGAGATAAGAATAACAAATAATTAAAGAGCAGCAGTAAATAACAGTAGTGGGGCTATATACAGGGTATTACGGTACAGAGTCAATGTGGAGGCTATATACATGGGGTACCGGTACAGAGTCAATGTGGAGGCTATATACAGGGGGTACCGGTACAGAGTCAATGTGGAGGCTATATACAGGGTGTTACGGTACAGAGTCAATGTGGAGGCTATATACAGGGTATTACTGTACAGAGTCAATGTGGAGGTTATATACAGGGTATTACGGTACAGAGTCAATGTGGAGGCTATATACATGGGGTACCGGTACAGAGTCAATGTGGAGGTTATATACAGGGTATTACGGTACAGAGTCAATGTGGAGGCTATATACAGGGTATTACTGTACAGAGTCAATGTGGAGGCTATATACAGGTTATTACGGTACAGAGTCAATGTGGAGGCTATATACAGGGTGTTACGGTACAGAGTCAATGTGGAGGCTATATACAGGGTATTACGGTACAGAGTCAATGTGGAGGCTATATACAGGGTATTACGGTATAGAGCCAATGTGGAGGCTATATACAGGGTGTTACGGTACAGAGTCAATGTGGAGGCTATATACAGGGTATTACGGTATAGAGCCAATGTGGAGGCTATATACAGGGTATTACGGTACAGAGTCAATGTGGAGGTTATATACAGGGTATTACGGTATAGAGCCAATGTGGAGGCTATATACAGGGTATTACGGTACAGAGTCAATGTGGAGGTTATATACAGGGTATTACGGTATAGAGCCAATGTGGAGGCTATATACAGGGTATTACGGTACAGAGTCAATGTGGAGGTTATATACAGGGTATTACGGTACAGAGTCAATGTGGAGGCTATATACAGGGTGTTACGGTACAGAGTCAATGTGGAGGCTATATGCAGGGTATTACGGTACAGAGTCAATGTGGAGGCTATATACAGGGTATTACGGTACAGAGTCAATGTGGAGGCTATATACAGGGTATTACGGTACAGAGTCAATGTGGAGGCTATATACAGGGGGTACCGGTACATAGTCAATGTGGAGGCTATATACAGGGGGTACTGGTACAGAGTCAATGTGGAGGCTATATACAGGGTATTACAGTACAGAGTCAATGTGGAGGCTATATACAGGGGGTACCGGTACAGAGTCAATGTGGAGGCTATATACAGGGGGTACCGGTACAGAGTCAATGTGGAGGCTATATACAGGGTATTACTGTACAGAGTCAATGTGGAGGCTATATACAGGGTATTACTGTACAGAGTCAATGTGCAGGGGCACCATTGTTGAGGTAATTGAGGTAACATGTACATGTAGGTATAGTTATTAAAGTGACTCTCTATAGATAATAACAGAGAGTAGCAGTGGCATTAAAAGAGGGGGGGGGGGGGGCAAAGCAAATAGTCTGGGCAGCCATTTAATTAGCTGTTCAGGAGTCTTATGGCTTGGGGGTTAGAAGCTGTTTAGAAGCATCTTTGGTCCTAGACTTGGTGCTCCAGTACCGCTTGCCGTGCGGTAGTAGAGAAAAGTCTATGACTAGGGTGTCTGGAGTCTATGACCATTTTTAGGGCCTTCCTCTGACACCGCCTGGTATAGAGGTTCTGGATGGCAGGAAGATTTGGCCCCAGTGATGTATTGGGCATCTCTGTTTTGAGTAGTGTACTGTACCGTTCAGTGAAGGTTAACTCAATCCCGTAAGTATACCAGCAGGCATCACTCCATTATATCTGTTTTGCCAATGTTGATAGGTCGGGGAGAGAGAGAGATCTCAGAGAGGGCCTCGTATCCCAGGTGAACACTAATTATACTAAACTTTATACTAAACTTGACAGATATACCGTCATTATAGTAGATGCCCGGAATTGAAGGTGTTGACACAAACATAGGTTGTGTTAATGCAGTGCCCTGTACGGTGGTGGGAACAGCTGGTGACAGGAAGGGCAGCTCTTAATGGCAGCTGGTAAAACACTCTTATTTACATGGTGTCCATCTTCCCTCATCACTCTAGAGACACAAGTGGCCTCTGGCTTCCTTCCTCTACCAGTCTTCTGTCCTTCATCTTTACCTGGTTATGTATGATAAGCCGTAGTTCTCAAATCTATACAGGAGAGGATAGGAGCATCTCTATTGGAGGAGAGGATAGGAGCATCTCTATTGGAGGAGAGGATAGGAGCATCTCTATTGGAGGAGAGGATAGGAGCATCTCTATTGGAAGGGAGGATAGGAGCATCTCTATTGGAGGAGAGGATAGGAGCATCTCTATTGGAGGAGAGGATAGGAGCATCTCTATTGGAGGAGAGGATAGGAGCATCTCTATTGGAGGAGAGGATAGGAGTGTCTCTATTGTAGGAGAGGATATTAGCATCTCTATTGGAGGAGAGGATAGGAGCATCTCTATTGGAGGAGAGGATAGGAGCATCTCTATTGGAGGAAAGGATAGGAGCATCTCTATTGGAAGGGAGGATAGGAGCATCTCTATTGGAGGAGAGGATAGGAGCATCTCTATTGGAGGAGAGGATAGGAGCATCTCTATTGGAGGAGAGGATAGGAGCATCTCTATTGGAGGAGAGGATAGGAGCATCTCTATTGGAGGAGAGGATAGGAGTGTCTCTATTGTAGGAGAGGATAGGAGCATCTCTATTGGAGGAGAGGATAGGAGCATCTCTATTGCAGGAGAGGATAGGAGCATCTCTATTGGAGGAGAGGATAGGAGCATCTCTATTGGAAGGGAGGATAGGAGCATCTCTATTGGAGGAGAGGATAGGAGCAACTCTATTGGAGGAGAGGATAGGAGCATCTCTATTGGAGGAGAGGATAGGAGCATCTCTATTGGAGGAAAGGATAGGAGCATCTCTATTGGAAGGGAGGATAGGAGCATCTCTATTGGAGGAGAGGATAGGAGCATCTCTATTGGAGGAGAGGATAGGAGCATCTCTATTGGAGGAGAGGATAGGAGCATCTCTATTGGAGGAGAGGATAGGAGCATCTCTATTGGAGGAGAGGATAGGAGCATCTCTATTGGAGGAGAGGATAGGAGTGTCTCTATTGTAGGAGAGGATATTAGCATCTCTATTGGAGGAGAGGATAGGAGCATCTCTATTGGAGGAGAGGATAGGAGCATCTCTATTGGAGGAAAGGATAGGAGCATCTCTATTGGAAGGGAGGATAGGAGCATCTCTATTGGAGGAGAGGATAGGAGCATCTCTATTGGAGGAGAGGATATGAACATCTCTACTGGAGGAGAGGATAGGAACATCTCTATTGGAGGAGATGATAGGAACATCTCTATTGGAGGAGAGGATTGGAACATCTCTATTGGAGGAGAGGATAGGACCATCTCTATTTGAGGAGAGGATAGGAGCATCTCTATTGGAGGAGAGGATATGAACATCTCTATTGGAGGAGAGGATTGGAACATCTCTATTGGAGGAGACGATAGGAACATCTCTATTGGAGGAGAGGATAGGAGTATCTCTATTGGAGGAGAGGATATGAACATCTCTATTGGAGGAGAGGATAGGAGCATCTCTATTGGAGGAGAGGATAGGAGCATCTCTATTGGAGGAGAGGATAGGAACATCTCTATTGGAGGAGAGGATATGAACATCTCTATTGGAGGAGAGGATAGGAGCATCTCTATTGGAGGAGAGGATAGGAGCATCTCTATTGGAGGAGAGGATATGAACATCTCTATTGGAGGAGAGGATAGGAACATCATTTTTTATTTTTTTTTAATTTGGGGGGGGGGGGGGGGTGTAACAGACCAGCAGCTGGTATAGAGACAGTAATGTCTTCCCTCTCTCTTCATCATTTTAGCTCTTTCAATATTCATACTGCAATTTATTCAAAAATGACACGTCAAATACATTGATTGCCAGCAGCTGAAGGCACTTATCTTACAAGGATCCACTGCAAGGCTTCCGCTATAGAAAACCCAGGAAGCTGTTCATTCACTTCATTCTGGGAGATATTTAATAGTTAGAAGCAAAGAAAACCCACTGCTTCCACCACAGATCCCCATAGAGGTCTCTGTCTGACACCAACTGGGGAGGTCTCTGATTCTGATACTAACTGGGGAGGTCTCTGTCTGACACCAACTGGGGAGGTCTCTGTCTGACACCAACTGGGGAGGTCTCTGTCTGACACCAACTGGGGAGGTCTCTGTCTGACACCAACTGGGGAGGTCTCTGATTCTGACACCAACTGGGGAGGTCTCTGATTCTGACACCAACTGGGGAGGTCTCTGTCTGACACCAACTGGGGAGGTCTCTGTCTGACACCAACTGGGGAGGTCTCTGTCTGACACCAACTGGGGAGGTCTCTGTCTGACACCAACTGGGGAGGTCTCTGTCTGACACCAACTGGGGAGGTCTCTGATTCTGACACTAACTGGGGAGGTCTCTGACTCTGACACCAACTGTGAAGGTCTCTGACTCTGACACCAACTGTGGAGGTCTCTGACTCTGACACCAACTGGGGAGGTCTCTGATTCTGACACTAACTGTGGAGGTCTCTGATTCTGACACTAACTTGGGCGGTCTATGACTTTGAAACTAACTGGGGAGGTCTCTGATTCTGACACTAACTGGGGCGGTCTCTGACTCTGACACCAACTGTGGTTGCCTCTGTCTCTGACACCAACTGTGGAGGTCTCTAACTCTGACACCAACTGGGGAGGTCTCTGACTCTGACACTAACTGGGGCGGTCTCTGACTCTGACACCAACTGTGGATGTCTCTGTGTCTGACACCAACTGGGGCGGTCTCTGACTCTGACACCAACCGGGGAGGTCTTTGTCTCTGACACCAACTGGAGAAACAGCAACGGCATACTAATCAAAGTATTGGGCTAAACTGGTTCATTAGCAGACAAGCAAAGCAGCAACAAAATGAATGGAGCCGCCTTAGCTATTCCACTAGCATCTTGTAGCAGAGGTACTGTATATGGTAGCGGTAGCTGCAAACATTAGCCTCATAGCCCCATGCTTGCCTGGGCAGTGATGGCCAATTAGACCTCTCTCTGATGAGTCATCCACAGGCCTGTGAGGCAATTAGGGAGGCTAGGAGAGGCTACTCATTATACTGCCTCAGGCTAGTCCCAAATGGCTACCTATTTCCTATATAGTTAACTACTTTTGACCAGAGCCCTGGTGTAAATTGTGCACTAGGGTAATAGGGCACCATTTGCGATGCAGCCCATGGCCAGCTAGCTATATCATTGTTCAGTGTGGAAGCTCGAAGCCAGCTAGTGCCCGCGCGGCAACATCATTCCTGAAAGCCAGTTTCCTCCAAGCAACAAGTTGCGGCGTTGGGATTCCAATCGCGCTCGTTAGCCGTTGGATCATTGCAACCTTCCATCTGAAAAGGGATTGTGCCAGATATCAATAACGTATGTCGTTAGCTTGATACTGTAGAGGAAGTGTATCATAGCCCATCAATCCCTCAAGACTAGCTTGATACTGTAGGAGAGGTGGTGTGTTTCATAGCCCATCAATCCCTCAAGACTAGCTTGATACTGTAGGAGAGGTAGTGTGTTTCATAGCCCATCAATCACTCAAGGTTGGATAGCTCACACTAATCTAGTAACCAACATGTTATCTAGTTATCTAGTTATCTCAGTTAATGGATCTTTTCATTTGATATTGTCAGCTTGCTACTGTCGGAGTGTTTATCTCAATTAGGTTCACCTCAAAGCAGGATGCACATCGTACGCAAAACATTAAAAACATCCATACTGGTTCATTCATTATAAATGGAACGTATTGGTTCGTTTTCTTGACTAAGTAGACGAAAGGCTAAAAGCATCTTTTCATTTGGCGTTCCCTGGTTGGTGTTTCACCCCGAGGCGTGTCAACAGGAAGCTGATAAACAAGGTTTCAAAGTAGACAGAGGACGGATGGATGCGGCACAACTGATACAGTCATTTGACGGACAGCAGACAACCCTCCTGTATCGATCCAGAACACATCTCAGTCCATAGAACTGCGTCCCAAATGGCTTCCTATTTCTTCTTTAGTGCACTACATTGTAACAGGGCCTATATATATATGTGATAGGGTACCATTTGGGAAACACGACCGTAGCTCTGCAGTAAAAGCTGCCAGTATAGGGGGGAGACACAAACAGACAAGCGGATGTTATACAGTTTTGCCAAGTCAGATAATGCATAGTCGACTGTGAAAAACAAGATCAGGCAGTCACAAGGGTATCATGACGAGATAATCTATACAGTCTATTCATTAGGGGATATAAATGATAAAATAATATAATCTATAGAGTCTATTAATTAGGGGATATAACATATTTTAAAATTATAATCTATAGAGTCTATTAATTAGGGGATATAACATATTTTAAAAAGATAATCTATAGAGTCTATTAATTAGGGGATATAACATATTTTAAAAAGATAATCTATAGTCTATTAATTAGGGGATATAACATATTTTAAAAAGATAATCTATAGAGTCTATTAATTAGGGGATATAACATATTTTAAAATTATAATCTATACAGTCTATTAATTAGGGGATATAACATATTTTAAAAAGATAATCTATAGAGTCTATTAATTAGGGGATATAACAGAGGAGGACTGTGGAGTATTACAATATGGGTTTGACTGAGTTGAAGCAGTGGCTTTAGTATTGGTATATTAGAATATTAGAATGTACATCACGCAATCCAAATGTCTCTTCAAATCAATATGTACTGCACCCCACAACCATGTAGGTTTTTCTGTCGTCTTCTCTCATCTCTTTTCAGTACGTGGAGATGCTGTTTAGCTTTTAACCATTCTTGGATCCTCACACACCATAACTGATGAAAAAACACCTTCGGATTTCAGATGTAGGAGAGGAAGATCATGTTTGGGGGAAGTTTGCTGTCATGGGTTTTTATTATCAGCAACAGAGGAAGACTGATCGCTAGTGAGGTTTAAGACAAAGGCACACACACACACACACACACACACACACACGCACGCACACGCACGCGCGCACACACACACACACACACACACACACACAAAGACACAGGCACGCACACACAGACACAGACACAGACACACACACACACACGCACACGCACACGCACACACAAAGACACAGGCACGCACACACAGACACAGACACACACAGACACACACACACACACACACACACACACACACACACAAACACACACACACACACACACACACAAACACACACACACAAACACACACACACACACACACACACACACACAAACACACACACACACACACACGCACACAGTTGACTTAAGAATACAACACCCAACGCTAGATAATTGCATACACCGAACCTGAAGTGGATGTGATTCCCAACGCCAGAGTCTCTCTCTCTACAGTATGTATCTACAGCTGTACTCTGAAGATTTTGTTCTGCAGGGAACACACATTAAATCCATTTGGCAATTGCAGCAGAATAGAGCATTTGGAAAATCAAAACCACACGACCTTGGGATATTTATTTTACCTTTTGGTTAACCAAACCTGTACTTCTAAAACCAAGGTCGACAAATTCATTAAAACAGAAAAAAAGGAAGAGACATGAAATCTATTTACAGAAAGGAGAAGAGTCGTGTGTCTGTGGCAGATACAGAAATCTCACCTCCCTTGTAATATTTTAAATACTTGTATTCCCATTAGATTTGCAGTACTCCCCTCCACTCTAACCAAGGTCCTCATTTCTCGACAGCAGTGTTCATTTAGCAGGGACATCCGTTACGTTGATACGGGGCCTTCGGGAAGTATTTTTTAGTACCCTTTGACTTTTCAACAATTTTGTTGTGTAACACATTTTGCATTAAAATGGATTGTATTTATCTACACAAAATACTATGTAATGTCAAAGTTGATGAAAATTGTTAACATTTTTTAAAGCTCAATGAACAATAAAACTGTCAAACATCTGGATTAGATAAGTAATCAACCTCCCTGAGTCAATACGTGTCAGGAATCACCTTTAGCAGCGAATACAGCTGGGAGATTGTTGTTGTTGTTGTTGTTGTTGTTGTTGTTGTTGTTGTTGCCAATTATAATTTCAAAAACTCTTCAAGGTCTGTCAAGTTGGATGTTCATCACAAACACACACCTTCAACCATACATGAATTCCTTTATCATACCAATCACACCAACTTAACGTACTTCATCCCTCACTCCAACTTAACCTCCTTCATCCCTCCCTCCATTAGGTCTGTCATCCCCCCTCCACTAGGTCCTTCATCCCTCCCTCCACTAGGTCCTTCATCCCTCCCTCCACTAGGTCCTTCATCCCCCCTCCATTAGGTCCTTCATCCCTCCCTCCACTAGGTCCTTCATCCCTCCCTCCACTAGGTCCTTCATCCCCCCTCCATTAGGTCCTTCATCCCTCCCTCCATTAGGTCCTTCATCCCTCCCTCCATTAGGTCTGTCATCCCCCCCTCCATTAGGTCCTTCATCCCTCACTCCAACTTAACCTGCTTCATCTCTCCCTCCATTAGGTCCTTCATCCCTCCTCCACTAGGTCCTTCATCCCCCCTCCACTAGGTCCTTCATCCCTCCCTCCACTAGGTCCTTCATCCCCCCTCCATTAGGTCCTTCATCCCTCACTCCAACTTAACCTGCTTCATCCCTCCCTCCATTAGGTCCTTCATCCCTCCTCCACTAGGTCCTTCATCCCCCCTCCACTAGGTCCTTCATCCCTCCCTCCACTAGGTCCTTCATCCCCCCCTCCACTAGGTCCTTCATCCCTCCCTCCACTAGGTCCTTCATCCCTCACTCCATTAGGTCCTTCATCCCTCCCTCCATTAGGTCCTTCATCCCCCCTCCACTAGGTCCTTCATCCCTCACTCCATTAGGTCCTTCATCCCTCCCTCCACTAGGTCCTTCATCCCTCCCTCCATTAGGTCCTTCATCCCTCCCTCCATTAGGTCCTTCATCCCTCCCTCCATTAGGTCCTTCATCCCTCCCTCCATTAGGTCCTTCATCCCTCCCTCCATTAGGTCCTTCATCCCTCCCTCCATTAGGTCCTTCATCCCTCCCCCCTCCACTAGGTCCTTCATCCCCCCTCCATTAGGTACTTCATCCCTCACTCCAACTTAACCTGCTTCATCCCTCCCTCCACTAGGTTCTTCATCCCTCCATCCACTAGGTCCTTCATCCATCCCTCCATTAGGTCCTTCATCCCCCCTCCACTAGGTCCTTCATCCCCCCTCCACTAGGTCCTTCATCCCTCACTCCATTAGGTCCTTCATCCCTCCCTCCATTAGGTCCTTCATCCCTCACTCCATTAGGGGTTTCATCCCTCCCTCCATTAGGTCCTTCATCCCTCCCTCCATTAGGTCCTTCATCCCTCCCCCCTCCATTAGGTCCTTCATCCCTCACTCAATTAGGTCATTCATCCCTCCCTCCATTAGGTCATTCATCCCTCCATCCCTCCCTCCATTAGGTACTTCATCCCTCCCTCCATTAGGTCCTTCATCCCTCCCTCCCTCCATTAGGTCCTTCATCCCTCCCTCCATTAGGTCATTCATCCCTCCCTCCATTAGGTCATTCATCCCTTCATCCCTCCCTCCAGTAGGTCCTTCATCCCTCCCTCCATTAGATCCTTCATCCCTCCCTCCATTAGGTCCTTCATCCCTCCCTCCATTAGATCCTTCATCCCTCCCTCCATTAGGTCCTTCAACCCTCCCTCCATTAGGTCATTCATCCCTTCATCCCTCCCTCCAATAGGTCATTCATCCCTCCCTCCATTAGATCCTTCATCCCTCCCTCCATTAGGTCCTTCATCCCTCCCTCCATTAGATCCTTCATCCCTCCCTCCATTAGATCCTTCATCCCTCCCTCCATTAGGTCATTCATCCCTCCCTCCATTAGATCCTTCATCCCTCCCTCCATTAGGTCCTTCATCCCTCCCTCCATTAGGTCCTTCATCCCTCCCTCCATTAGGTCCTTCATCCCTCCCTCCATTAGGTCCTTCATCCCTCCCTCCATTAGGTCCGTCATCCCTGTATCCTTACTTCATTTGTCTATAGATGTATATACATATCTATACTATTTATTAATCTGTCCAGTCATAACTTTATTTCAACAGTTGTAAACTTTGATTAAGAAATGTAAGTATGGTTGAAATAAGGGATAAACAGCTTGGGATAGAATCCAGGTCTTAAATTATTTTAAACTTCATCAATGCCTCCCTGTCTCCTGTACATTATTATTACAGTTGTCATATACTGTGGTATTCTGGTAGGAGGGGGGATAAAATAGTAGTAGTCTGAGTGTCGTTATTTGATTAAATATGTCATTTAACTGCCCCACAATCCAAAGTAATAAAACTTAACTATCAAAGTAATCAGACCAATTATTTTACTACATTTAACTTGGATTATATTTAACTTATTGTCCTAAGTAAAACATTTTAAACTTCTTCCACTACCACAGAAATACTGGGGTAAAAAAAGTTAAAGCAAGTTCCACCAATTTTTCTACATGGAAAATGACCATCTAGTGTATGTGGGCATTGTGGAGTAACTACAATGTTGTTGATCCATCCTCAGTTGTCTCCCATCACAGCCATTAAACTCTGTAACTGTTTTAAAGTCATGGTGGCTTCATGGTAAAATCCCTGAGCGGTTTCCTTCCTCTCCGGCAACTGAGTTAGGAAGGAAACCTGTATCTTTGTAGTGACTGGGTGTATTGATACACCATCCAAAGCATCAATAATATACTTCGCTATTCAGTGTCTGGTTTTTGTTGTTGTTGTTGCTATTTAACAGTAGGTGCCCTTCATTGCAAGGCATTGGAAAACCTCCCTGGTCTTCGTGGTTGAATCTGTGATTATAATTCACTGCTTGACTGAGGGGCCTTAAAAAATTGGGTAATCCTTCTCATTTATTATGTGACTTGTTAAGTTTTACTTTTCAACGTATTTATACTTGCCATAACAAAGGGGTTGAATATTCCTTGACTCAAGACATTTCAACATTTAATATTTTATTCATTTGTAACATTTCTCTAAACAAAATTCCACTTTGACATTGTGGGGTATCGTGTGTAAGATCAGAGGCACAAAATCTAAATTTATTCAATTTTAAAATTCCGTCTGTAACACAACAAAATGTGGGAAAAAGTCAAGGGGTGTGAATACTTTCTGAAGGCCCATCCAACCGGCCTCACAACCGCAGACCGTGTGTATGGCATCATGTGGGTGAGTGGTTTGCTGATGTCAACATTGTGAACAGAATGCCCCATGGTGGAGGTGAGGTTAGGGTATGGGCAGGAATAAGCTGCGGACAACTACAAAAAATGATTTTATCGATGTCAATTTAAATGTACAAATATACAGTGATGAGATCCTGAGGCCCGTTGTCGTGCCATTCATCCTCCTCCATCACCTCATGTTTCAGCATGATAATGCACAGCCCCATGTCGCAAGGATCTGTACACAATTCCTGGGAACTGAAAATGACCCAGTTCTTCCATGACTTGCGTACTCACCGGAAATGTCACCCGTTGAGCATGTTTGGAATGCTCTGGATTGACGTGTACACAGTTGTGTAAAGTACTTAAGTAAAAATACTTTAAAGTACTACTTAAGTAGTTTTTTTGGGGGGGGGGGGGGGGATCTGTACTTTACTATTTATGTTTTTGACAACTTTTATGTTTACTTTACTACATTCTCCTTGACACCCAAAATAACTCGTTACATTTTGAATGCTTAACAGGACAGAAAAATGGTCCAATTCACACATATCAAGAGACATCCCTGATCATCCCTACTGACTCTGATCTGGTAGACTCACTAAACAGAGAACATCCCTGGTCATCCCTACTGCCTCTGATCTGTAGGACTCACTAAACAGAGAACATCCCTGATCATCCCTACTGACTCTGATCTGGTGGACTCACTAAACAGAGAACATCCCTGGTCATCCCTACTGCCTCAGATCTGGAGGACTCACTAAACAGAGAACATCACTGGTCATCCCTACTGCCTCAGATCTGGAGGACTCACTAAACAGAGAACATCCCTGGTCATCCCTACTGCCTCTGATCTGGCGGATTCACTAAACAGAGAACATCCCTGGTCATCCCTACTAACTCTGATCTGGAGGACTCACTAAACAGAGATCATCCCTGGTCATCCCTACTGCCTCAGATATGGAGGATTCACTAAACAGAGAGCATCCCTGGTCATCCCTACTAACTCTGATCTGGAGGACTCACTAAACAGAGAACATCCCCGGTCATCCCTACTGCCTCTGATCTGGCGGATTCACTAAACAGAGAACATCCCTGGTCATCCCTACTAACTCTGATCTGGAGGACTCACTAAACAGAGAACATCCCTGGTCATCCCTACTGCCTCAGATCTGGAGGATTCACTAAACAGAGATCATCCCTGGTCATCCCTACTGCCTCAGATCTGGAGGACTCACTAAACAGAGAACATCCCTGGTCATATCTACTGCCTCTGATCTGGAGGACTCACTAAACAGAGAACATCCCTGGTCATCCCTACTGCCTCTCATCTGGAGGATTCACTAAACAGAGAGCATCCCTGGTCATCCCTACTAACTCTGATCTGGAGGACTCACTAAACAGAGAACATCCCTGGTCATCCCTACTGCCTCTGATCTGTAGGACTCACTAAACAGAGGACATCCCTGGTCATCCCTACTGACTATGATCTGGAGGACTCACTAAACAGAGAACATACCTGGTCATCCCTACTGTCTCTGATCTGGAGGACTCACTAAACAGAGAACATCCCTGGTCATCCCTACTGCCTCTGATCTGGAGGACTCACTAAACAGAGAACATCCCTGGTCATCCCTACTGCCTCTCATCTGGCAGACTCACTAAACACAAATGCTTCGTTTGTGAATTATATCCGAGTGTTGGAGTGTGCCCCTGGCTATCCGTAAATTTAAAAAGCAAGAAAATCATGCCGTCTGGTTTACTTAATATAAGGGCTTTGAAATGATTTATACTTGTACTTTTAGTTTCAAAACTTAATATATTTAAGCAATTTCATTTATTTTTGATAGTTAACCAAATACTTTTATACTTTTACTCAAGTAGTATTTTACTGGGTGACTTTCACTTTTACTTGAGTCATTTTCTATTAAGGTATCTTTACTTTTACTTGCTAGATCGAATCCCCGAGCTGACAAGCTAAAAATCTGTTGTTCTGCCATTGAACAAGGCAGTTAACCCACTGTTCCTAGGTCGTCATTGTAAATAAGAATTTGTTCTTAACTGACTTGCCTAGTTAAATAAAGGTTAAATAATACAAATGTAAAAATTATAAAGTTACCCAACTCGTTCCAGTCAAATTTATTTCCTTCAACTCTGTGTTAAAACTATCTTCTGTAAAGTGCCTTAAAGCTTCCTAGCAGATACCCATAGAATTCCAGTCATTGAGCTAGCGCTAGTTAGCAATTGCGCTAGCGCTAGTTAGACATTTATTTCAAAAAGCAACACAAAGACATACAAATTGCATCCGTGACTTCATCAGACTCTAGGGAAGTAGATAAAGGGCCTCATTGCCAAAATCCTACAGTATCACCTTAACGTTGTGTTAAAACTACCTTCTGTGAAGGGCCATCTCAGTGGGCACCTCTATTACCGAACAAGGAGGTCTGGTGGTTTATCAACTTGCTTCACTACTAATGTCCCTTAACAACTCTGTGTTAAAACTAGCTTCCAGACCGAGCCATCTCTGTTACTCTACCGGATCCACTCTAATGTCCCTCAGCTCCGTGTTCAATCTGATGTCTGTTTCATTACTACTGATCTGGGACCTGCCTCATTACTACTTGTCTGGGACCTGCTTCATTACTACTGATCTGGGACCTGCTTCATTAATACTGATCTGGGACCTGTTTCATTACTACTGATCTGGGACCTGCTTCATTACTACTGATCTGGGACCTGCTTCATTAATACTGATCTGGGACCTGCTTCATTACTACTGATCTGGGACCTGCTTCATTACCAATGATCTGGGAACGGCTGATTACTACTGATCTGGAACCTGCCTCATTACTACTGATCTGGGACCTGCTTCATTACTACTGATCTGGGACCTGCTTCATTAATACTGATCTGGGACCTGCTTCATTACTACTGATCTGGGACCTGCTTCATTACTACTGATCTGGGACCTGCTTCATTACTACTGATCTGGGACCTGCTTCATTAATACTGATCTGGGACCTGCTTCATTAATACTGTGTTAACTATATAACAGCTGTCCTGAGGATAACAGGAGACAGTGTTAACTATATAACAGCTGTCCTGAGGATAACAGGAGACAGTGTTAACTATATAACAGCTGTCCTGAGGATAACAGGAGACAGTGTTAACTATATAACAGCTGTCCTGAGGATAACAGGAGACTGTGTTAACTATATAACAGCTGGCTGAGGATAACAGTGATGGATTGGCTCTAATGGGCTCAAGTCCACACAGACAAAGAGGTTGATGATGCCCACATAGAAAACTCCTAGGGACCACAAATAGGGAGTGGAGGGGGGCAGGTGAGAGATAGACAGATTGTGTGCGTGTGTGTGTGTGTGTGTGTGTGTGTGTGTGTGTGTGTGTGTGTGTGTGTGTGTGTGTGTGTGTGTGTGTGTGTGTGTGTGTGTGTGTGTGTGTGTGTGTGAGAGCTATTCAACCAAATGTGATTGTCAGGTAATCTCAAGGAAGAGACAGCTATAGACCACGTTGAGAGCTTGAAGGAGTACTGTATCTCTCAAAGAATTATGACTTGATTGAACGAGGCCCAGCCAGTCCCAGTCTTCTGTGTAGCCGTGGCAGAACTAAACAAGGGGGGGGGGGGAACACACAGGGAACTGACGAGACCAAGACGGAATGTGAATCTGAGACTTTTTTTTCTCTCCAGAAGAAAGGAAATCAGTCCAGTAGCTTGGTGGTAGTTCAACTCTCTAGAGGCCCGTTCACTACAGATAGACTGCTGTAGGTCAGACACACACACACACACACACACACACACACACACACACGCACACACACACACACAGAGAGAGAGAAAAACACGCTCACACTAGCACACACAGACGGCAGACACTGCAGAGTCACCCAGCCAGCATTGAGAGAAATGACTTGGCATTCAAGGTTCTGTTACCAACCATAGTGCTAGAGCCTTTCAGGTTAATATAATCCTTCTCAGAATTCATGAATTCTAGATATGCAATATTGATTCTGCATGAACTAAGTCAAACGGCTCATATGGAAATCAAATACACCATGGACTGAATCCCAAATGGTGCCCTATTCACAACACAATGGTGCCCTATTCACAACACAATGGTGCCCTATTCACAACATAAAGGTAACCTATTCACAACATAATGGTACCCACACAATGGCACCCTATTCACAACATAATGGTACCCTATTCACAACATAATGGTGCCCTATTCACAACATACTCGTGCCCTATTAACAACATAATGGTACCCACACAATGGTACCCTATTCAAAACATAATGGTACCCTATTCACAACATAATGGTGCCCTATTCACAACACAATGGTGCCCTATTCACAACACAATGGTGCCATATTCACAACATAATGGTGCCCTATTCACAACACAATGGTGCCCTATTCACAACACAATGGTGCCCCATTCACAACACAATGGTGCCCTACATAATGGTGCCCTACTCACAACACAATGGTGCCATATTCACAACATAATGGTACCCTATTCACAACATAATGGTGCCCTATTCACAACATAATGGTGCCCTACACAATGGTGCCATATTCACAACACAATGGTGCCATATTCACAACATAATGGTGCCCTATTCATAACATAATGGTGCCCTATTCACAACACAATGGTGCCCTATTCACAACACAATGGTGCCCTACATAATGGTGCCCTATTCACAACACAATGGTGCCCTATTCACAACATAATGGTGCCCTACACAATGGTGCCCTACATAATGGTGCCCTACACAATGGTGCCCTAATCACAACATAATGGTGCCCTATTCACAACATAATGGTGCCCTACACAATGGTGCCCTATTCACAACACAATGGTGCCCTACATAATGGTGCCCTATTCACAACACAATGGTGCCCTACATAATGGTGCCCTATTCACAACACAATGGTACCCTATTCACAACATAATGGTACCCTATTCACAACATAATGGTGCCCTATTCACAACACAATGGTGCCCTATTCACAACACAATGGTGCCCTATTCACAACATGATGGTGCCCTATTTACAACATAATGGTACCCTATTCACAACATAATGGTGCCCAATTCACAACATAATGGTGCCCTATTCACAACATAATGGTGCCCTATTCACAACATAATGGTGCCCTATTCACAACATAATGGTGCCCTATTCACAACATAATGGTACCCTATTCACAACACAATGGTGCCCTATTCAAAGCAATATGGTACCATATTCACAACATGATGGTGCCCTATTTACAACATACTGGTGCCCTATTCACAACATAATGGTGCCCTATTCACAACACAATGGTGCCCTATTCACAACACAATGGTACCCTATTCACAACATACTGGTGCCCTATTCGCAACATAATGGTGCCCTATTCACAACATAATGGTGCCCTATTCACAACATAATGGTACCCTATTCACAACATAATGGTGCCCTATTCACAACATACTGGTGCCCTATTTACAACATAATGGTACCCTATTCACAACATAATGGTGCCCAATTCACAACATAATGGTGCCCTATTCACAACATAATGGTGCCCTATTCACAACATAATGGTGCCCTATTCACAACATAATGGTGCCCTATTCACAACATAATGGTACCCTATTCACAACACAATGGTGCCCTATTCAAAGCAATATGGTACCATATTCACAACATGATGGTGCCCTATTTACAACATACTGGTGCCCTATTCACAACATAATGGTGCCCTATTCACAACACAATGGTGCCCTATTCACAACACAATGGTACCCTATTCACAACATACTGGTGCCCTATTCGCAACATAATGGTGCCCTATTCGCAACATAATGGTGCCCTATTCACAACATAATGGTACCCTATTCACAACATAATGGTGCCCTATTCACAACATAATGGTGCCCTATTCACAACATAATGGTGCCCTATTAACAACATAATGGTGCCCTATTCACAACATAATGGTACCCTATTCACAACACAATGGTGCCCTATTCACAGCAATATGGTACCATATTCACAACATGATGGTGCCCTATTCACAACATAATGGTGCCCTATTCACAACACAATGGTGCCCTATTCACAACACAATGGTACCCTATTCACAACATACTGGTGCCCTATTCGCAACATAATGGTGCCCTATTCACAACATACTGGTGCCCTATTCGCAACATAATGGTGCCCTATTCACAACATAATGGTACCCTATTCACAACATAATGGTGCCCTAATCACAACATAATGGTACCCTATTCACAACATACTGGTGCCCTATTCGCAACATAATGGTGCCCTATTCACAACACAATGGTGCCCTATTCACAACATAATGGTGCCCTATTCACAACACAATGGTGCCATATTCACAACATAATGGTGCCCTATTCACAACATAATGGTGCCCTATTCACAACATAATGGTGCCCTATTCACAACTTGGTGGTAGTTGAACTATATTTAACAGTAGCTTGGTGGTAGTTGAACTATATTTAACAGTAGCTTGGTGGTAGTTGAACTATATTTAACAGTAGCTTGGTGGTAGTTGAACTATATTTAACAGTAGCTTGGTGGTAGTTGAACTATATTTAACAGTAGCTTGGTGATAGTTGAACTATATTTAACAGTAGCTTGGTGGTAGTTGAACTATATTTAGCAGTAGCTTGGTGGTAGTTGAACTATATTTAGCAGTAGCTTGGTGGTAGTTGAACTATATTTAACAGTAGCTTGGTGGTAGTTGAACTATATTGAACAGTAGCTTGGTGGTCGTTGAACTATATTGAACAGTAGCTTGGTGGTAGTTGAACTATATTTAACAGTAGCTTGGTGGTAGTTGAACTATATTTAACAGTAGCTTGGTGGTAGTTGAACTATATTGAACAGTAGCTTGGTGGTAGTTGAACTATATGTAACAGTAGCTTGGTGGTAGTTGAACTATATTTAACAGTAGCTTGGTGGTAGTTGAACTATATTTAACAGTAGCTTGGTGGTAGTTGAACTATATTTAACAGTAGCTTGGTGGTAGTTGAACTATATTTAACAGTAGCTTGGTGGTAGTTGAACTATATTTAACAGTAGCTTGGTGGTAGTTGAACTATATTTAACAGTAGCTTGGTGGTAGCTGAACTATATTGAACAGTGGCTTGGTGGTCGTTGAACTATATTGAACAGTAGCTTGGTGATAGTTGAACTATATTTAACAGTAGCTTGGTGGTAGTTGAACTATATTTAACAGTAGCTTGGTGGTAGTTGAACTACATTCTAATCGATGTAGTGTTTTCAGTAGTTCATTACTGTTTTACCATGTAGCAGTGTGGCTAACTACTGGAACTACACACTACTGTTTCACCATGTAGCGGTGTGGCTAACTACTGGAACTACACACTACTGTTTTACCATGTAGCGGTGTGGCTAACTACTGGAACTACACACTACTGTTTCAGCATGTAGCGGTGTAGCTAACTACTGGAACTACACACTACTGTTTTTGCAAAAAAAATAATAAATTATGGGTTAAGTATTCCAGAATGTCCTTTCTGTATCTACATCACACCTGCCTGATTCTCACCTGAAACGTGTTTCATAGGATAAATTACGCATTCTGTTAATTAACATATCACCACCCCAAATTGATCTGTTCTTGCAATTTATAGTCCATTGACAATTCAGAATTTACACATGATAGTGTGTAGTAACTTCCGTTAAACCTGAGACCCCAGCAAAACATTTCATTTACCTGACTGTCATTTACCTGACCGTCATTTACCTGACTGTCATTTATCTGACTGTCATTTGCCTGACTGTCATTTATCTGACTGTCATTTATCTGACTGTCATTTACCTGACTGTCATTTATCTGACTGTCATTTATCTGACTGTCATTTATCTGACTGTCATTTACCTGACTCATTTACCTGACTGTCATTTATCTGACTGTCATTTACCTGACTGTCATTTATCTGACTGTCATTTATCTGACTGTCCAGCTCTCATACTTAGCCTCAAAATTAAGTGTTTCACCAAATTGTATGTCTACCTGACATAGAACAGTGAACACAACGTGTGTGTGTGTGTGTGTGTGTGTGTGTGTGATCCTGCATTCTTACACAGAGAGGGGTCTCAGAAGGGTCTTAGATGGCATCCCTAATGGCACCCAATTCCCTAAAAGTAGTGCACTACATCGGGAATAGGGTGCATTTGGGATGCATGCTTAGTCACGGCTGGAAATGAATCGTAGAGAGAATTTCCCTCTATGAACATATTCAGTGTCACCATGGTAGTAGAGCAGCCGTCCAACTATAGGATGTTTCTGACAGCCGTGTCACAACGAAAACACTCTGGATGCGTCACCTACGTACTCTGAGTGCACAGTTCTTGTCTAAAATGTTATATTAATCTTTTCCTCAGCCTCTCTCCCTCTGTTTCTCTCTCTCGCTCTGCTCTCTCTCACCCTGCTCTCAGTCTCTCTCTGCTCTCTCTCGCCCTGCTCTCTCTTTCCCTCTGCTCTCTATCTCTGCGCTCTCTCCCTGCTTTCTCCCTGCTCTCTCTCTCTCTCTCACTCTCTCTCTCTCTCTCTCTCTCTCTCTCTCTCTCTCATATCTGAACTCTGTGTTCAGCTAGACAGGTAAGTGTGTTATGTTAACACCACCGCAGTGCTTGACGATTTACAAACACAACCTTAAATGTTGTCATTTAGTCGTGAATTCTTAAACATCACAGAAACATCATCCTCGCTCGCTCTCTGAACCTGTAGTAATAAATGACCTGTAGTAATAAACAATGATACGACCCCTGGGTCTTCATCTGGGCTGGAATATTCAGAGGGAGATAAATGATCCCTAGGTCTTCATCTGGGCTGGACTATTCAGAGGGAGATAAATTATCCCTAGGTCTTCATCTGGGCTGGACTATTCAGAGGGAGATAAATTATCCCTGGGTCTTCATCTGGGCTGGAATATTCAGAGGGAGATAAATTATCCCTGGGTCTTCATCTGGGCTGGACTATTCAGAGGGAGATAAATTATCCCTGGGTCTTCATCAGGGCTGGACTATTCAGAGGGAGATAAATTATCCCTGGGTCTTCATCTGGGCTGGACTATTCAGAGGGAGATAAATTATCCCTAGGTCTTCATCTGGGCTGGAATATTCAGAGGCAGATAAATTATCCCTGGGTCTTCAACTGGGCTGGAATATTCAGAGGGAGATAAATTACCCCTGGGTCTTCAACTGGGCTGGAATATTCAGAGGGAGATAAATGCAGAGCAGAATGTTAAAGCTGTACAGAATCACCTCAGGTCTGGTGTGATGTGTAACGTTGTACAGAACCACCTCAGGTCTGGTGTGATGTGTGGTTGAAGACACCTATACTCACACCGTCTAGCATTCCTTCAACACAGAATCAGAATAACCACTGTGCCCAACAGGAGTATAACTAGGACGGTGGACCTCAGGGCCCAGTCAGGACGCTGATTCTCTTTCTCCTTTCATCAGGAGATTTAGAAGGAGGGGAGGATGGCAGAGCAGAGAGGTAGTGATTGTGTCATTTTTCCCAGTGCCTCCCGACTCCCACCCCCTCTGCCACACACAAAGCTCTGAATAAACCTGACGCCGTTTTCTTCCCTGCCTCCTCTGCCTCCCACCTCTTGTCTCCCTGTCCCTGAGTCAATTGTTCACGTCAATGTGCAGATGTCACTACCCTTCCCCCGGTGTCACAGGGGTGCCATTCGATGCTCACCTGCATGCGGCATGCGGCTCAGAGGGGCATAACAGAGCGATGGAAAGGAGAGAGGGATGTGCATCGGGTGCAGATTTACATTTCACTGCTTGATTGAGTCCACCTGCTCTGCTTTCAACCCTCATCCACCCCTTCCACTCTGCCGTATCCCTCCTCCTCCACCCCTGTCCATCCAACCCTCCTCCTCCCCCCATCCATCCATCCTCCCCTCCCCCCTGCAGTACACTGCACCCCTCCATCCCTTCCCCTCCTCCACCATCCATCGCTACCCACCTCTACACCTCTATCCCTCGAACCCGCTTCCTCTCCTCCATACCTGCCTGCTCCAGCCATCTGTTCAGGGGAAAGATCGCAACCATTGACTCAAACTAGAAATGATGAACAAAAGTAACACATGCCAGTTCACTGAATCTCTCTCTCTGTCATCATTCTCTCTCTCTCTCTCTCTCTCTCTCTCTCTCTCTCTCATCCTCTCTCTCTCTCTCATCCACTCTCTCTCTCATCCTCTCTCTCTCTCTCTCTCTCTCTCTCTCCCTCTCTCTCTAATCCTCTCTCTCTCTCTGTCTCTCCCTCTGTAAATTCAATTCAATTCAATTTAAGGGCTTTATTGGCATGGGAAACATATGTTTCTCACAACCATAAAGGGCAATGGGTTCTATAACTGATTCAACTATTTTTAGCCAGATCCTAATTGGTATGTCGAAATTTATGTTCCTTTTGATGGCATAGAAGGCCCTTCTTGCCTTGTCTCTCAGTTCGTTCAGAGCTTTGTGGGAGTTACCTGTGGCGCTGATGTTTAGGCCGAGGTAAGTATAGTTTTTTTGTGTGCTCTAGGGCAACAGTGTCTAGATGGAATTTGTATTTGTGGTCCTGGCAGCTGTACCTTTTTTTGGAACACCATTATTTTTGTCATACTGAGATTCACTGTCAGGGCGCAGGTCTGACAGAATGTGTGCAGAAGATCTAGGTGCTGCTGGAGGCCCTCCTTGGTTGGGGACAGAAGCACCAGATCATCTCTACTAGACCAGATCATCTCTGTCCAGAAGCACCTCTACAACATGGCGCCGACAGAGATGGCCGCCTCGCTTCGCGTTCTTAGGAAAAAATGCAGTATTTAGTTTTTTTTATGTATTATTTCTTACACTGTTACCCCTGGATATCTGAAGTCTTAATACCGGGAGGAACTATTGGATTTCACAACAACATTACGACCAGGAATACGACTTTCCCGAAGCGGATCTTCTGTTTGGACCACCACCCAGGACAATGGATCGGATCCCAGCCGGCGACCCAAAACAACGGCGCCGCAGAAGGGTCAGACGGAGCGGTCTTCTGCTCAGGCTCCGTAGCCGGGCACATCGCCCACCGCTCCCGAGTATACTACTCGCCAATGTCGGCTCTCGACCTTCGCCTCTCTTTTTCAAAATATTTTTATTTTGTGTTTAAGTCAAAATATTTTTATTTTGTGTTTAAGTCAAAATATTTTTATTTTGTGTTTAAGTCAAAATATTTTTATTTTGTGTTTAAGTCAAAATATTTTTATTTTGTGTTTAAGTCAAAATATTTTTATTTTGTGTTTAAGTCAAAATATTTTTATTTTGTGTGTGTTTAAGTCAAAATATTTTTATTTTGTGTGTGTTTAAGTCAAAATATTTTTATTTTGTGTTTAAGTCAAAATATTTTTATTTTGTGTTTAAGTCAAAATATTTTTATTTTGTGTTTAAGTCAAAATATTTTTTTAAATAGTCTGCCTGTAATCTGGAGCTGGATGATTCAGAATCCGTTGAAGAGCTTGAACGATTCATTGACGAGAGATACTTACGAGCTCAAAGAAACATGTCGCTGGTTTCGGAGGATTCAAGAATTGTTAAGGACAACAAACACAATCAACAAAACAAAACCAGGTTGGCCAATGGGTATCAACGATGGAACCCAAACCATCCCCTAGTAAGAGGGTGCGAGTGTGGCGAGTGGGTGAGAGGTTTACTGATATGGATGTTGACTTGTTAAGATCCATCAATGAAAGGCTTGCTAAACTTGATATCTTGGATATATTACGAGAGGACATTAATGCATTATGTGCTAGTCTAGAATTCGGCCAATGTCAGATGGATGATCTGAGGAAAGAGAACATGGCTCTATAGACTCTATTCACGGCAAGGTGGAGGTGGTGCAAAGGGAGAACAAACAACTTAAAGAAACCTTGCTCTATGTACAATGTCGATCAATGCGGAACAATCTAATATTTTCAGGGATAGCGGAGAATGACAACAGCAGAGGCTGTGAGCACACAGTCCGAGACTTTATGTCAACTCAACTAAAACTGCCCACTGATGTTGTGCGTAATGCCACTTTCTCCAGAGTCCATAGAATAGGCAAGGCCTCTGGGAAATAGGCCACGGGCTATCATTGCATGTTGTGATAAATTTAACCAAAAGGAAATGATGAAGAACATGGGGAGAGAACTCAGAAACACTGATTTTGGAATGAATGATCACTTCCCCACTGAGATCAATGAAAGGAGAAAAAAACTATATCCCACCATGAAGGAAAAGTGTTGCCTGAATCAACGAGTCTCCATGGTGATGGATAAACTTTATATCAACGGGTAACTGTATCGGGACTCTAGAGTAACACCCTGGCTATTTTAATCCAACTCTATCAGGACTCTAGAGTAACTCCCTGGCTATTTTAATCCAACTGTATCGGGACTCTAGAGTAACACCCTGGCTATTTTAATCCAACTCTATCAGGACTCTAGAGTAACTCCCTGGCTATTTTAATCCAACTGTATCGGGACTCTAGAGTAACTCCCTGGCTATTTTAATCCAACTGTATCGGGACTCTAGAGTAACTCCCTGGCTATTTTAATCCAACTGTATCAGGACTCTAGAGTAACTCCCTGTCTATTTTAATCCAACTGTATCGGGACTCTAGAGTAACTTCCTGGCTATTTTAATCCAACTGTATCGGGACTCTAGAGTAACTCCCTGGCTATTTTAATCCAACTCTATCAGGACTCTAGAGTAACTCCCTGGCTATTTTAATCCAACTGTATCGGGACTCTAGAGTAACTCCCTGGCTATTTTAATCCAACTGTATCGGGACTCTAGAGTAACTCCCTGGCTATTTTAATCCAACTGTATCAGGACTCTAGAGTAACTCCCTGTCTATTTTAATCCAACTGTATCGGGACTCTAGAGTAACTTCCTGGCTATTTTAATCCAACTGTATCGGGACTCTAGAGTAACTCCCTGTCTATTTTAATCCAACTGTATCGGGACTCTAGAGTAACTTCCTGGCTATTTTAATCCAACTGTATCGGGACTCTAGAGCAACTCCCTGGCTATTTTAATCCAACTGTATCGGGACTCTAGAGTAACTCCCTGGCTATTTTAATCCAACTGTATCGGGACTCTAGAGTAACTCCCTGGCTATTTTAATCCAACTGTATCGGGACTCTAGAGTAACTCCCTGGCTATTTTAATCCAACTGTATTGGGACTCTAGAGTAACTCCCTGGCTATTTTAATCCAACTGTATCGGGACTCTAGAGTAACTCCCTGGTTATTTTAATCCAACTGTATCAGGACTCTAGAGTAACTCCCTGGTTATTTTAATCCAACTGTATCGGGACTCTAGAGTAACTCCCTGGTTATTTTAATCCAACTGTATCGGGACTCTAGACTAACTCCCTGGTTATTTTAATCCAACTGTATCGGGACTCTAGAGTAACTCCTTTGGTTATTTTAATCCAACTGTATCGGGACTCTAGAGTAACTCCCTGGTTATTTTAATCCAACTGTATCGGGACTCTAGAGTAACTCCCTGGTTATTTTAATCCAACTGTATCGGGACTCTAGAGTAACTCCCTGGTTATTTTAATCCAACTGTATCGGGACTCTAGACTAACTCCCTGGTTATTTTAATCCAACTGTATCGGGACTCTAGATTAACTCCTTTGGTTATTTTAATCCAACTGTATCGGGACTCTAGAGTAACTCCCTGGTTATTTTAATCCAACTGTATCGGGACTCTAGAGTAACTCCCTGGTTATTTTAATCCAACTGTATCGGGACTCTAGAGTAACTCCCTGGTTATTTTAATCCAACTGTATCGGGACTCTAGAGTAACTCCCTGGTTATTTTAATCCAACTGTATCGGGACTCTAGAGTAACTCCTGGTTATTTTAATCCAACTGTATCGGGACTCTAGAGTAACTCCCTGGCTATTTTAATCCAACTGTATCGGGACTCTAGAGTAACTCCCTGGCTATTTTAATCCAACTGTATCAGGACTCTAGAGTAACTCCCTGGTTATTTTAATCCAACTGTATCTGGACTCTGGAGTAACTCTCTGGTTATTTTAATCCAACTGTATCGGGACTCTAGAGTGACTCCCTGACTATTTTAATCCAACTGTATCGGGACTCTAGAGTAACTCCCTGGTTATTTTAATCCAACTGTATCGGGACTCTAGAGTATCTCCCTGGTTATTTTAATCCAACTGTATCGGGACTCTAGAGTAACTCCCTGGTTATTTTAATCCAACTGTATCGGGACTCTAGAGTAACTCCCTGGTTATTTTAATCCAACTGTATCGGGACTCTAGAGTAACCCCTGGCTATTTTAATCCAACTGTATCGGGACTCTAGAGTAACTCCCTGGCTATTTTAATCCAACTGTATCAGGACTCTAGAGTAACTCCCTGTCTATTTTAATCCAACTGTATCGGGACTCTAGAGTAACTTCCTGGCTATTTTAATCCAACTGTATCGGGACTCTAGAGTAACTCCCTGGCTATTTTAATCCAACTCTATCAGGACTCTAGAGTAACTCCCTGGCTATTTTAATCCAACTGTATCGGGACTCTAGAGTAACTCCCTGGCTATTTTAATCCAACTGTATCGGGACTCTAGAGTAACTCCCTGGTTATTTTAATCCAACTGTATCAGGACTCTAGAGTAACTCCCTGTCTATTTTAATCCAACTGTATCGGGACTCTAGAGTAACTTCCTGGCTATTTTAATCCAACTGTATCGGGACTCTAGAGTAACTCCCTGTCTATTTTAATCCAACTGTATCGGGACTCTAGAGTAACTTCCTGGCTATTTTAATCCAACTGTATCGGGACTCTAGAGCAACTCCCTGGCTATTTTAATCCAACTGTATCGGGACTCTAGAGTAACTCCCTGGCTATTTTAATCCAACTGTATCGGGACTCTAGAGTAACTCCCTGGCTATTTTAATCCAACTGTATCGGGACTCTAGAGTAACTCCCTGGCTATTTTAATCCAACTGTATTGGGACTCTAGAGTAACTCCTTGGCTATTTTAATCCAACTGTATCGGGACTCTAGAGTAACTCCCTGGTTATTTTAATCCAACTGTATCAGGACTCTAGAGTAACTCCCTGGTTATTTTAATCCAACTGTATCGGGACTCTAGAGTAACTCCCTGGTTATTTTAATCCAACTGTATCGGGACTCTAGACTAACTCCCTGGTTATTTTAATCCAACTGTATCGGGACTCTAGAGTAACTCCTTTGGTTATTTTAATCCAACTGTATCGGGACTCTAGAGTAACTCCCTGGTTATTTTAATCCAACTGTATCGGGACTCTAGAGTAACTCCCTGGTTATTTTAATTCAACTGTATCGGGACTCTAGAGTAACTCCCTGGTTATTTTAATCCAACTGTATCGGGACTCTAGACTAACTCCCTGGTTATTTTAATCCAACTGTATCGGGACTCTAGATTAACTCCTTTGGTTATTTTAATCCAACTGTATCGGGACTCTAGAGTAACTCCCTGGTTATTTTAATCCAACTGTATCGGGACTCTAGAGTAACTCCCTGGTTATTTTAATCCAACTGTATCGGGACTCTAGAGTAACTCCCTGGTTATTTTAATCCAACTGTATCGGGACTCTAGAGTAACTCCCTGGTTATTTTAATCCAACTGTATCGGGACTCTAGAGTAACTCCTGGTTATTTTAATCCAACTGTATCGGGACTCTAGAGTAACTCCCTGGCTATTTTAATCCAACTGTATCGGGACTCTAGAGTAACTCCCTGGCTATTTTAATCCAACTGTATCAGGACTCTAGAGTAACTCCCTGGTTATTTTAATCCAACTGTATCTGGACTCTGGAGTAACTCTCTGGTTATTTTAATCCAACTGTATCGGGACTCTAGAGTGACTCCCTGACTATTTTAATCCAACTGTATCGGGACTCTAGAGTAACTCCCTGGTTATTTTAATCCAACTGTATCGGGACTCTAGAGTAACTCCCTGGTTATTTTAATCCAACTGTATCGGGACTCTAGAGTAACTCCCTGGTTATTTTAATCCAACTGTATCGGGACTCTAGAGTAACTCCCTGGTTATTTTAATCCAACTGTATCGGGACTCTAGAGTAACTCCCTGGTTATTTTAATCCAACTGTATCGGGACTCTAGAGTAACTCCCTGGCTATTTTAATCTAACTGTATCGGGACTCTAGAGTAACTCCCTGGCTATTTTAATCCAACTGTATCGGGACTCTAGAGTAACTCCTGGTTATTTTAATCCAACTGTATCGGGACTCTAGAGTAACTCCCTGGCTATTTTAATCCAACTCTATCAGGACTCTAGAGTAACTCCCTGGCTATTTTAATCCAACTGTATCGGGACTCTAGAGTAACACCCTGGCTATTTTAATCCAACTCTATCAGTACTCTAGAGTAACTCCCTGGCTATTTTAATCCAACTGTATCGGGACTCTAGAGTAACTCCCTGGCTATTTTAATCCAACTGTATCGGGACTCTAGAGTAACTCCCTGGCTATTTTAATCCAACTGTATCAGGACTCTAGAGTAACTCCCTGTCTATTTTAATCCAACTGTATCGGGACTCTAGAGTAACTTCCTGGCTATTTTAATCCAACTGTATCGGGACTCTAGAGTAACTCCCTGGCTATTTTAATCCAACTCTATCAGGACTCTAGAGTAACTCCCTGGCTATTTTAATCCAACTGTATCGGGACTCTAGAGTAACTCCCTGGCTATTTTAATCCAACTGTATCGGGACTCTAGAGTAACTCCCTGGCTATTTTAATCCAACTGTATCAGGACTCTAGAGTAACTCCCTGTCTATTTTAATCCAACTGTATCGGGACTCTAGAGTAACTTCCTGGCTATTTTAATCCAACTGTATCGGGACTCTAGAGTAACTCCCTGTCTATTTTAATCCAACTGTATCGGGACTCTAGAGTAACTTCCTGGCTATTTTAATCCAACTGTATCGGGACTCTAGAGTAACTCCCTGGCTATTTTAATCCAACTGTATCGGGACTCTAGAGTAACTCCCTGGCTATTTTAATCCAACTGTATCGGGACTCTAGAGTAACTCCCTGGCTATTTTAATCCAACTGTATCGGGACTCTAGAGTAACTCCCTGGCTATTTTAATCCAACTGTATTGGGACTCTAGAGTAACTCCCTGGCTATTTTAATCCAACTGTATCGGGACTCTAGAGTAACTCCCTGGTTATTTTAATCCAACTGTATCAGGACTCTAGAGTAACTCCCTGGTTATTTTAATCCAACTGTATCGGGACTCTAGAGTAACTCCCTGGTTATTTTAATCCAACTGTATCGGGACTCTAGACTAACTCCCTGGTTATTTTAATCCAACTGTATCGGGACTGTAGAGTAACTCCTTTGGTTATTTTAATCCAACTGTATCGGGACTCTAGAGTAACTCCCTGGTTATTTTAATCCAACTGTATCGGGACTCTAGAGTAACTCCCTGGTTATTTTAATCCAACTGTATCGGGACTCTAGAGTAACTCCCTGGTTATTTTAATCCAACTGTATCGGGACTCTAGACTAACTCCCTGGTTATTTTAATCCAACTGTATCGGGACTCTAGATTAACTCCTTTGGTTATTTTAATCCAACTGTATCGGGACTCTAGAGTAACTCCCTGGTTATTTTAATCCAACTGTGTTGGGACTCTAGAGTAACTCCCTGGTTATTTTAATCCAACTGTATCGGGACTCTAGAGTAACTCCCTGGTTATTTTAATCCAACTGTATCGGGACTCTAGAGTAACTCCCTGGTTATTTTAATCCAACTGTATCGGGACTCTAGAGTAACTCCTGGTTATTTTAATCCAACTGTATCGGGACTCTAGAGTAACTCCCTGGCTATTTTAATCCAACTGTATCGGGACTCTAGAGTAACTCCCTGGCTATTTTAATCCAACTGTATCAGGACTCTAGAGTAACTCCCTGGTTATTTTAATCCAACTGTATCTGGACTCTGGAGTAACTCTCTGGTTATTTTAATCCAACTGTATCGGGACTCAAGAGTGACTCCCTGACTATTTTAATCCAACTGTATCGGGACTCTAGAGTAACTCCCTGGTTATTTTAATCCAACTGTATCGGGACTCTAGAGTAACTCCCTGGTTATTTTAATCCAACTGTATCGGGACTCTAGAGTAACTCCCTGGTTATTTTAATCCAACTGTATCGGGACTCTAGAGTAACTCCCTGGTTATTTTAATCCAACTGTATCGGGACTCTAGAGTAACTCCTGGTTATTTTAATCCAACTGTATCGGGACTCTAGAGTAACTCCCTGGCTATTTTAATCCAACTGTATCGGGACTCTAGAGTAACTCCCTGGCTATTTTAATCTAACTGTATCGGGACTCTAGAGTAACTCCCTGGCTATTTTAATCCAACTGTATCGGGACTCTAGAGTAACTCCTGGTTATTTTAATCCAACTGTATCGGGACTCTAGAGTAACTCCCTGGCTATTTTAATCCAACTGTATCGGGACTCTAGAGTAACTCCCTGGCTATTTTAATCTAACTGTATCGGGACTCTAGAGTAACTCCCTGGCTATTTTAATCCAACTGTATCGGGACTCTAGAGTAACTCCCTGGCTATTTTAATCCAACTGTATCAGGACTCTAGAGTAGCTCCCTGGTTATTTTAATCCAACTGTATCTGGACTCTGGAGTAACTCCCTGGTTATTTTAATACAACTGTATCGGGACTCTAGAGTGACTCCCTGACTATTTTAATCCAACTGTATCGGGACTCTAGAGTAACTCCCTGTCTATTTTAATCCAACTGTATCGGGACTCTAGAGTAACTCCTGGCTATTTTAATCCAACTGTATCAGGACTCTAGAGTAACTCCCTGGTTATTTTAATCCAACTGTATCTGGACTCTGGAGTAACTCCTTGGTTATTTTAATCCAACTGTATCGGGACTCTAGAGTGACTCCCTGACTATTTTAATCCAACTGTATCGGGACTCTAGAGTAACTCCCTGTCTATTTTAATCCAACTGTATCGGGACTCTACAGCTTCCTGTATCTTCAACTATAACTAATACGTGCTCTATTGATCTCCTCTTGATAAGGAAATGGTTGCATAAGGCTCAGGTTAATGTATGTAGTCTCCCTAACAAAATACATGAGGTTTTTAACTTGGTCAACAAAAATAATATTCATGTTTTGGCTCTGACCGAAACACATTTAGATGCATCTGTAAATGATGGGCAAATTAACATTCATGGATATAGTTTACTGAGAAGAGACAGGAATCATATATATAGTCTACTTAGAAGGGACAGGAATAGGAATGGTGGGGGTGTAGCACTGTATATTCAGAAGCATATACCTTTTAAGAGAAGGGATGACCTTAATGTAGGTCAAGTAGAGGCACTATGGACTCAGGTACATCTGCCTCACCAGGCACCCATATTGGTAGGATGTGTGTATAGACCTCCTAGCTCGAAGGTGTCCTATCTGTATGACTTATGTACTGGGTTTGACCAGGCCACAGATAGCAACAGAGATGTATTTATCTTGGGTGATTTTAATATAAATTGGAAGGATCACAATAATTTGAATAGAACAAAATTGATGAGATATGCTAAGAACTGTGGTTTGAAACAAATGATTAATGATACTACTAGATCATCAATTAAGTTCGGTCATCGTTCAGACACATGCATTGATCTGATTTTCTGTAATATACCATTGCAATGCTTAAAAGCCAGATCAATGCCAGTGGGCTGGACAGACCATAATATTGTGACCCTAGCCATGGACACCAAGGTTCCAAAGAAACCCCCTAGGATTGTGGTTAAGAGAAATTTTAAAACATTTAATCATGAGCTATTTCTAAATGCTGGTGTACCCTGGGAGCTGATTTATCTAGAGGATGAACTAAATCACGCTACAGAATGTTTTATTGATTTGCTCACTGAGGTAATGGACCATCATGCCCCTATAAGAAAGAGAACAGTTGGGGCTCGTCCATCTCCATGGATTGATGATGAACTGGGTGAGGCTTTTTCTCAAAGAAATATGGCAAAAGTCTTAGCAGCTAAGTCAAAATTAGAAATTGATGAACAGAATTATAGAACATTACGTAATTATGCAGTTAAATTGAATCGAAGGAAAAAAAAGTAATTTTACAACAAAACTTTTATTGATTGTAAAAATGATTGTAAAAAGGTATGGAACACAGTTAAGGGCTTACTTGGTACATCTATCTCATCATGCCCATCTAGTGTGGAGGTTGACGGGAGAATAATAACAAAACCAGTTGATATTGCCAATCATTTTGCTGATTTTCTTTACAAAGAAAATGAATTTACTGAGCAACAATGTAAACATAAATTCTTCCAAACAAGCTATTGTCCAATGGATTGATGATCATATTATGAGCAACAAGATCTGCTCTTTTAGTCTGCAAACGGTGTCAGTGGAGGAGGTGTTAAACCTATTGAAGTCATTACCTGATGGTAAATCTACAGGTTAAGGTCTTATGGATAATGTTTTGCTTCGCTGTGCTGCTCCCCAGATTGCCGTTCCACTGAGATACATATTTAATTGGTCACTTTAAAATGGGATGTTTGCAAATGTATAGGAGCATTCGAAATTGTGTACTATTCCGAAAGACTGCAAAGAACCCATTACTCCTGCCAATAGTCGACCAATTAGTCTACTCCCTGCACTCAGTAAGATATTGGAGGGTATTGTGAGTAGACAAATATGGGAGAACATGGAAAAGAATGATACAGCCAATCAGCATGCTTATCGCAAAAAACATTCCACTACCACTGCATTGGTTGACGTGACTGACCAGTGGCTCAATGCTATGGATAATGGCACGTTTGTGGGTGTACTATTTTTTGATTTCAGTGCAGCATTTCATTTAGTGGATCATGAAAGACTTTTGACCAAATTAATGCATTAGGCTTTTAAGGAGGTAGCATTGAATTGGGTACAGTCATATCTAACTGACAGGAAACAGTCCAACTATATCAATGGTTCATTTTTTTCCACTCATGGGTTAAACTGTGGAATACCGCAGGGCAGCTGTCTTGGGCCACTTCTCTATTTAATATATACCAACAACCTTCCCTATGCCTTAGCCGAAACTCAAGCTACTATATTTGCAGATGATACTACAATTTATACAGCAAGAAAATTGGGTCAACAGGTACAGCAAACTTTACCAGGAGATTTGGAGAATAT
This sequence comes from Oncorhynchus mykiss, assembly GCF_057628025.1. Taxonomy (NCBI): domain Eukaryota; kingdom Metazoa; phylum Chordata; class Actinopteri; order Salmoniformes; family Salmonidae; genus Oncorhynchus; species Oncorhynchus mykiss. The sequence continues at coordinate 40,421,692 of NC_143035.1, forward strand.
TAGTTTGCCAGAACAAACTTGTTTTAAACACCAAGAAAACTAAAGTTATGTTGGTCTGTTCCACTAGGAAAAGGCCAAAACAGCATGGGATACAATTAAGTATGGGAGGAGTACAAATTGAAGAAGTGGCAGAAACCAAACTATTGGGAGTGCAGCTAGACAACTGCTTATCATGGTTGTCTCAAATAACTAATCTATGTAAGAACATTATTAAAACAGCATGCATAATCAGAAGGATAGCTAAATATTTACCAGGAAAAATTATTCAGCAAATCACACAAGCATTAATTGAGAGTCCGGTGAACTACTGTTCTGTGGTCTGGGGAAATGCATCATCAAGTGAAGTTAGGAGACTGCAGAATGCAACGAACAAAGCAGCAAGGATTGTTTTAAGGTGGAGATATGGTTCTTCTGTTGCAGTCATGCGCAGTGTTCTTGGTTGGTCATCAATCAACAAGATAATTTAAAAAAACATGCTTATTTTGTTTCATAATATACATCATTTAAAACGGCCAAGTTCTATTCACAACGGTATTCAGTTAGTAAGAGACAGACATTCCGTACATAGTAGGAATAGATTGTCCACCACCTATGCGTTGTCCAGACAGAAAAGAGAAATAGGCAAAAGAACAAAAAACAAAAAAGAAACACAGTCGTGTATATTCCCCCCCAATCAGACACATCGACAGCCCTGAAAGAACTTAATTGGACTCTATGTAAACTGGAAACCACATATCCTGAGGCTGCATTTATTGTAGTGCATCGGTGTTGTTGTACCCACGGTGACTATTAAAACCTTCCCCAACCAGAAATCGTGGATTGACGGCAGCATTCACGCAAAACTGAAAGTGCGAACATTTGTTGACTTCCGTAACCGTAAAAGCCTTGGTTTCATGCATGTTATCATTAGAACTCTGCCAACCCGGATATCCTAGCCGTGTCTGAATCCAGTCTTAGGAAGACCACCAAAAACCCAGAAATGTTCATCCCAAACTATAACATTTTCCGACAAGATAGAAATACCAAAGGGGGAGGTGTTGCAATCTACTGCAGAGATATCCTGCAGAGTTCTGTCTTACTATCCAGGTCTGTACCCAAACAATTTGAGCTTATACTTTTAAAAATCCACCTTTCCAGAAACAAGTCTCTCATCATTGCCGCTTGCTATAGACCACCCACTGCCCCCAGCTGTGCTCTGGACACCATATGTGAACTGATTGCCCCACATCTATCTTCAGAGCTTGTGCTGCTAGGTGACCTAAATTGGGACATGCTTAACACCCCGGCCATCCTACAATCTAAGCTTGATGCCCTCAATCTCACACAAATTATCAATGAACCTACCAGGTACAACCCCAAAGCTGTAAACACGGGCACCCTCATAGATACCATCCTAACCAACTTGCCCTCCAAATACACCTCTGCTGTTTTCAACCAAGATCTCAGTGATTACTGCCTCATTGCCTGCATCCGTAATGGGTCTGCGGTCAAATGACCACCCCTCATCACTGTTAAACGCTCCCTAAAACACTTCAGCGAGCAGGCCTTTTCAACCGACCTGGCCCGGGTATCCTGGAAGGATATTGACCTCATCCCGTCAGTTGCGGATGCTTGGTTATTCTTTAAAAGTGCCTTCCTCACCATCTTAAATAATCATGCCCCATTCAAAAAATGTAGAACCAGGAACAGATATAGCCCTTGGTTCTCTCCAGACCTGACTGCCCTTGACCAGCACAAAAACATCCTGTGGCGTACTGCATTAGCATAGAATAGCCACCGTGATATGCAACTTTTCAAGGATGTTCGGAACCAATATACACAGGCAGTTTGGAAAGCTAAGGCTAGCTTTTTCAAGCAGAAATTTGCATCCTGTAGCACAAACTCAAAAAAGTTCTGGGACACTATAAAGTCCATGGAGAATAAGAGCACCTCCTCCCAGCTGCCCACTGCACTGAGACTAGGAAACACTGTCACCACCGATAAATCCACTATAATTGAGAACTTCAATAAGCATTTTTCTACGGCTGGCCATGCTTTCCACCTGGGTACCCCTAACTCGGTCAACAAACATGCACCCCCCACAGCAAATCATCAGAGCCTCCCCCATTTCACCTTCACCCAAATCCAGACAGCTGATGTTCTGAAAGAGCTGCAAAATCTGGACCCCTATAAATCAGCCGGGCTAGACAATCTGAGCCTCTCTTTCTAAAATTATCTGCCGAAATTGTTGCAACCCCTGTTACTAACCAGTTCGACCTCTCTTTCGCATCATTTAAGATTCCCAAAGATTGGAAAGCAGCCGTGGTCATCCCCCTCTTCAAAGGGGGAGTCGCTCTAGACCCAAACTGCTACAGACCTATATCTATCCTACCCTGTCTTTCTAAGGTCTTCAAAAGCCAAGTTAACAAACAGACCATTTCTAATCCCATTGTACCTTCTCCGCTATGCAATCTGGTTTCAGAGCTGGTCATGGGTGCATCTGAGCCACGCTCAAGGTCTTAAACAATATCATAACCGCCATCGATAAGAGACAATACTGTGCAGCCGTATTCATCGACCTGGCCAAGGCTTTCGACTATGTCAATCACCACATTTTTATCGGCGGACTCAACAGCCTTGGTTTCTCAAATGATTGCCTTACCAGGTTCACCAACCACTTCTCTGATAGAATTCAGTGTGTCAAATCAGAGGGCCTGTTGTCCGGGCCTCTGGCAGTCTCTATGGGGGTGCCACAGGGTTCAATTCTCGTGTCGACTCTCTTCTCTGTTTACATCAATGATGTCGCTCCTGCTGCTGGTGTTCCTCTGATCCACCTCTACGCAGACGACACCATTCTGTATACTTCTGACCCTTCTTTGGACACTGTTAACTAACCTCCAGATGAGCTTCAATGCCATACAACTCTCCTTCCGTGGCCTGCAACTGCTCCTAAATGCAAGTAAAACTAAATGCATGCTCTTCAACCAATTGCTGCCCGCACCTGCCCGCCCGTCCAGCATCACTACTCTGGGCGGTTCTGACTTAGAATATGTGGACAACTACACATACCTAGGTGTCTGGTTACTGTAAACTCTCCTTCCAGACTCACATTAAACATCACTCATGCTGCCAAACATACCCTCGTAAAACTGATCATCCTACCGATATAGGACGGTCCTATATACTACCCACCACTGCGACCTGTGCACTCTCGTTGGCTGGCCCTCGCTTCATACTCGTCGCCAAACCCACTGGCTCCAGGTCATCTACAAGTCTCTGTTAGGTAAAGCCCCGACTTATCTCAGCTCACTGGTCACCATAGCAGCACCCACCCATAGCAGACCGTCCAGCAGGTATATCTCACTGGTCACCCCCAAAGCGAATTTCTCCTTTGGCCGCCTTTCCTTCCAGTTCTCTGCTGCCAGTGACTGGAACGAACTGCAAAAATCACTGAAGCTGGAGACTTATATTTTCCTCACTAACTTTAAACATCAGCTACCTGAGCAGCTAACTGATCGCTGCAGCTGTACATAGTCCACCTGTAAATAGCCCACCCAATCTACTTACCACATCCCCATATTGTTTTTATTTACTTTTCTGCTCTTTTCTACAACAGTATTTCTACTTACACATCATCATCTGCTCATCTATCACTCCAGTGTTAATTTTCTAAATTGTAATTACTTCGCTACTATGGCCTATTTATTGCCTTACCTCCTCACGCCATTTGCACATACTGTATATAGACTTCACTCTATTGTGTTATTGAATGTATGCTTGTTTATTCCATGTGTAACTCTGTGTTGTTGTTTGTGTCGCACTGCTTTGCTTTATCTTGGCCAGGTCGCAATTGTAAATGAGAACTTGTTCTCAACTGGCCTACCTGGTTAAATAAAGGTGAGATAAAAAACAAATAAAATGGAGACAGTCTGTAAAACGTGCATAGAGACAGTGTGTAGAGTGTGCATAGAGACAGTGTGTAAAGTGTGCATAGAGACAGTGTGTAAAGTGTGCATAGAGACAGTGTGTAGAGTGTGCATAGAGACAGTGTGTAAAGTGTGCATAGAGACAGTGTGTAGAGTGTGCATAGAGACAGTGTGTAAAGTGTGCATAGAGACAGTGTGTAAAGTGTGCATAGAGACAGTGTGTAGAGTGTGCATAAAGACAGTGTGTAGAGTGTGCATAGAGACAATGTGTAGAGTGTGCATAGAGACAGTGTGTAGAGTGTGCATAGAGACAGTGTGTAGAGTGTGCATAGAGACAGTGTGTAGAGTGTGCATAGAGACAGTGTGTAGAATGTGCATAGAGACAGTGTGTAGAATGTGCATAGAGACAGTGTGTAGAGTGTGCATAGAGACAGTGGGTAGAGTGTGCATAGAGACAGTGTGTCGAGTGTGCATAGAGACAGTGTGTTGAGTGTGCATAGAGACAGTGTGTTGAGTGTGCATAGAGACAGTGTGTCGAGTGTGCATAGACACAGTGTGTAGAGTGTGCATAGAGACAGTGTGTTGAGTGTGCATAGAGACAGTGTGTAGAGGGCATAGAGACAGTGTGTAGAGTGTGCATAGAGACAGTGTGTAGAGTGTGCATAGAGACAGTGTGTAGAGTGTACGTAGAGACCGTGTGTAGTGTGCATGGAGACAGTGTGTAGAGTGTGCATAGAGACAGTGTGTAGAGTGTACGTAGAGACCGTGTGTAGTGTGCATGGCGACAGTGTGTAGAGTGTGCATAGAGACAGTGTGTAGAGTGTGCATAGAGACAGTGTGTAGAGTGTGCATAGAGACAGTGCAAAAATACAAATAATCAATACAGACACTACATGTATCCACTTAGTTAGCTATTTAGCAGTCTTGTGTGTGTGTGTGTGTGTGTGTGTGTGTGTGTGTGTGTGCCTAGGCGTCCTGCTGCGATCCGTCGTTAAGATGGACTGTAAAACAGTTTGATGAGGCTTTTTAGGAAGGTAACAGATGAGAAGTCCCTACAGGACAGTTAAAGTCTGCGTCCCAATGTCACCTATTCCCATGCACTACTGTTGACTGGGGCCCAGAGAGCTCTGGTTTAATGTAGTGCACTATATAGGGAACAGGGTGACACCATGGTCAACAGTAGTGCACTATATAGGGAATAGGGTGCCATTTGGGATGCACTATACTCCAGAGGGTTGTTGGTTCTGTTAATGTATGTATCTATCAACATAAAGTGAATTACATCATGAACCAGGCCAGTATTCTAATCTACATAAAGTGAATTACATCATGAACCAGGCCAGTATTCTAATCAACATAAAGTGAATTACATCATGAACCAGGCCAGTATTCTAATTAACATGAAGTGAATTACATCACGAAACAGGCCAGTATTCTAATTAACATAAAGTGAATTACATCATGAAGCAGGCCAGTATTCTAATCAACATAAAGTGAATTACATCATGAAGCAGGCCAGTATTCTAATCAACATAAAGTGAATTACATCATGAAGCAGGCCAGTATTCTAATTAACATGAAGTGAATTACATCACGAAACAGGCCAGTATTCTAATTAACATAAAGTGAATTACATCATGAACCAGGCCAGTATTCTAATCCACATAAAGTGAATTACATCATGAAGCAGGCCAGTATTCTAATCAACATAAAGTGAATTACATCATGAAACAGGCCAGTATTCTAATTAACATGAAGTGAATTACATCATGAACCAGGCCAGTATTCTAATCTACATAAAGTGAATTACATCATGAAACAGGCCAGTATTCTAATTACCATAAAGTGAATTACATCATGAAGCAGGCCAGTATTCTAATTAACATAAAGTGAATTACATCATGAAACAGGCCAGTATTCTAATCAACATAAAGTGAATTACATCATGAAACAGGCCAGTATTCTAATCTACATAAAGTGAATTACATTATGAAGCAGGCCAGTATTCTAATCAACATAAAGTGAATTACATCATGAAACAGGCCAGTATTCTAATCTACATAAAGTGAATTACATCATGAAGCAGGCCAGTATTCTAATCTACATAAAGTGAATTACATCATGAACGAGGCCAGTATTCTAATCTACATAAAGTGAATTACATCATGAAACAGGCCAGTATTCTAATCTACATAAAGTGAATTACATCATGAACCAGGCCAGTATTCTAATCAACATAAAGTGAATTACATCATGAAGCAGGCCAGTATTCTAATCAACATAAAGTGAATTACATCATGAAACAGGCCAGTATTCTAATTAACATAAAGTGAATTACATCATTACGCAGGCCAGTATTCTAATCTACATAAAGTGAATTACATCATGAAGCAGGCCAGTATTCTAATCAACATAAAGTGAATTACATCATGAACCAGGCCAGTATTCTAATCAACATAAAGTGAATTACATCATGAAGCAGGCCAGTATTCTAATCTACAAGTTTGATTCAGATTCTCACACCATAACACAGTTTCATTTCCACGCCAATAAAGAATCTCCTAAATGGTTATAGATGTGAAATCGTGTTATCGTCTTCAATTAATAAAGTTATGTTTTTACACCTTATATTTTTATCTTAACACATCACATACCCCTTCAATCCAGACGTGACTGTTTTAATTAACAGGTTCATTAAAAAGTGTTCATTTGATTCAGGAGCAATTATCTTAACACACTGCTGCTGTGTTACTGGGCGGTTTTCACTAATTCACCGAGTACCATTTGGACTAATTATAGACTAGGAATGGGCTAAAGCACTGCAGAGAGAGTGTTCATATTAGGGATAACACTATGAGGTGAAGGAGTCAGTGTTGTATAAGTGTTGTGAGGTCTTGTACAATTAGGTCCGTCTCTGGAAGGTTCTCTTCCATCACCATGGTGCCATCTCTATAATGCACCGTCGTCTATAACTTAAAGTCACTTACTGCACTTGGAACTTTAAGGAACGATTCACAAAAACGACATATGCTGTGTTCAAATACCCATACCAACGTACAGCATACTACATTCTATATACTTCTTATGGCTGGGGGCAGTATTGAGTAGCTTGGATGAATAAGGTGCCCAGAGTAAACTGCCTGCTACTCAGTCCTAGTTGCTAATATATGCATATTATTAGTATATTTGGGTAGGAAACACTGAAGTTTCTAAAACTGTTTGAAGGATGTCTGTGAGTATAACAGAACTCATTTGGCAGGCGAAAACCTGAGAAAAAAATCCAACCAGGAAGTGAGAAATCTGAGGTTGGTCGTTTTTCAACTCATTCCCTATTGAAGATACAGTGGGATATTGGTCATGTTGTACTTCCTATGGCTTCCACTAGATGTCAAATGGCATAATTTAACAAATGTATTCATATTTACACATTTGTAATTAAGCCATATGAAAGCCCACATGCTCCAGAAGGATGTCCTGCCATAAAACGCATTGGGATTGAAAATAATAATAATTTGTTCAATGAATCTCCTGTGAAGAAGTGACTTGCGACATACGCCAATCTTCCTGAAACCGGTCACATATAGTCAATAACATACGTTGACAATAACCCTAATCCAGCACGTGTCCCTAGCAGCTAAATAATAGCATTGATGGATGTAAGGGCCACTTCCAGCGTCAAGGAAACCAGAGGTATACGGCATGTACACTAACAATAACCACAAAGAAGAACCTGAATCCATATTAGTAGACAGAGGAGCTACAGTAACTAACAGAAGTACCTGAATCCATCTTAGTAGACAGAGGAGCTACAGTAACTAACAGAAGTACCTGAATCCATCTTAGTAGACAGAGGAGCTACAGTAACTAACAGAAGTACCTGAATCCATATTAGTAGACAGAGGAGCTACAGTAACTAACGGAAGTACCTGAATCCATTTTAGTAGACAGAGGAGCTACAGTAACTAACAGAAGTACCTGAATCCATATTAGCAGACAGAGGAGCTACAGTAACTAACAGAAGTACCTGAATCCATATTAGTAGACAGAAGAGCTACAGTAACTAACAGCAGTACCTGAATCCATCTTAGTAGACAGAGGAGCTACAGTAACTAACAGCAGTACCTGAATCCATATTAGTAGACAGAGGAGCTACAGTAACTAACAGAAGGACCTGAATCCATATTAGTAGACAGAGGAGCTACAGTAACTAACAGAAGGACCTGAATCCATATTAGCAGACATAGGAGCTACAGTAACTAACAGCAGTACCTGAATCCATATTAGTAGACAGAGGAGCTACAGTAACTAACAGCAGTACCTGAATCAATATTAGCAGACATAGGAGCTACAGTAACTAACAGAAGTACCTGAATCCATATTAGTAGACATAAGAGCTACAGTAACTAACAGACGTACCTGAATCCATATTAGAAGACAGAGGAGCTGCAGTAACTAACAGAAGTACATTAATCCATATTAGCAGACATAGGAGCTACAGTAACTAACAGCAGTACCTGAATCCATATTAGCAGACAGAGGAGCTACAGTAACTAACAGAAGTACCTGAATCCATCTTAGCAGACAGAGGAGCTACAGTAACTAACAGCAGTGACGGATGCGAGGGATAATTCCAGGAGCCAGAGAGAGCAAGGAGAACAGGGAGAGCCAGGGAGAGCCAGGAGAGCCAGGGAGAGCAAGGAGAACAGGGAGAGCCAGGAGAGCCAGGGAGAGCCAGGGAGAACAAGGAGAACAGGGAGAGCCAGGGAGAGCCAGGAGAGCAAGGGAGAGCCAGGGAGAGCCAGGGAGACTAAGGAGAACAGGGAGAGCTAGGGAGAACAGGGAGAGCAGGGAGAGCCAAGGAGAACAGGGAGAGCCAGGGAGAGCCAGTTAGAGCCAGGGAGAGCAGGGAGAACAGGGAGAGCAGAGAGAGCAGGGAGAACAGGGAGAGCAGGGAGAGCAGGCAGAACAGGAAGAGCCAGTTAGAGCCAGGGAGAGCCAGGGAGAGCAGGGAGAACAGGGAGAACAGAGAGAGCCAGTTAGAGCCAGGGACAGCCAGGGAGAGCCAGTTAGAGTCAGGGAGAGCAGGGAGAGCCAGTTAGAGCCTGGGAGAGCAGGGAGAGCATGACCTTCTCCCATTCCTCCTCTAGATCATCCAGATGGTCATTGGCAAACTTCAGATGGGCCTGGACATTCGCTGGCTTGAGCAGGGGGACCTTGCGTGCGCTGCAGGATTTTAATCCATGACGGCGTAGTGTGTTACTAATGGTTTTCTTTGAGACTGTGGTCCCAGCTCTCTTCAGGTCATTGACTAGGTCCTGTCGTGTAGTTCTGGGCTGATCCCTCACCTTCCTCATGATCATTGATACCCCACGAGGTGAGATCTTGCATGGAGCCCCAGACCGAGGGTGATTGACCGTCATCTTGAACTAATTCCATTTTCTAATAATTGCGCCAACAGTTGTTGCCTCATCACCTAGCTGCTTGCCTATTGTCCTGTAGCCCATCCTAGCCGTGTGCAGGTCTACAATTTTATCCCTGATGTCCTTACACAGCTCTCTGGTCTTGGTCATTGTGGAGAGGTTGGAGTCTGTTTGATTGAGTGTGTGGACAGGTGTCTTTTATACAGCTAACGAGTTCAAACAGGTGCAGTTGAACACACTTGAACACACTTTTTCAGTTCTGCCGACAAAGTTTCTATGGGATTGAGTTCAGAGCTTTTTGATGGCAATACCAATTCCTTGACTTTGCTGTCCTTAAGACATTTTGCCACAACTTTGGAAGTATGCTTGGGGTCATGTCCATTTGGAAGACCAATTTGCGACCAAGCTTTAACTGATGTCTTGAGATGTTGCTTCAATATATTCACATTCATTTTACCCTCATGATGCCATCTATTTTGTGAAATAAGAATTTGTTCTTAACTGACTTTAAATAAAGGTTAAAAAAAATAATAAAATGAGTCCCTCCTGCAGCAAAGCACCCCAACAACATGATGCTGCCACCCCCATGCTTCACTGTTGGGATGGTGTTCTTCGGCTTGCAAGCCTCTCCCTTTTTCCTCCAAACATAACGATGGTCATTATGGTCAAACAGTTATATTTTTGTTTTATCAGACCAGAGGACATTTCTCCAAAAAGTACGATCTTTGTTGGAAAAATGACTTGTGTCATGCACAAAGTAGATGTCCTAACCCACTTGCCAATACTATAGTTTGTTAACAAGACATTTGTGGAGTGATTGAAAAACAAGTTTTAATGTCTCCAACCTAAGTGTACGTAAACGTCTGACTTCAACTGTATATTCCTATAACACTTATTGGCCTAATAATAGCTTTAAGCTCAGACTCTGGCCTTGAACCAGTTCCAACAGCAGGCAGCTACAGGACAGCAGCTCAACTGAGCACAGAGTCCCCACTGCGGAGACACTGAGGCGACTGATCTTCTCTGCTCTTCCCTGCCACCTCTCCTGTCCTGCTCTTATTCTGCTCTCTACCAATCCTCTGCCTGTGACAGGGGTGAGACAGGTTAGACAGGTGTTCGCTGGCCGGGAGACCTGGGTAAATGTTTGTGTACAGAAGGCGAGCTGTCCAATGACCTGAGAGATCCTGGCGCCATAGGAGGTGCTCTGATTTATGAGGTAGTGTTTCCTACCTATTGAGGACAATTATACAGACCAAGGAATTACAGTTGAAGTCAGAAGTTTACATACACCTCAGCCAAATACATTTAAACTCTGTTTTTCACAATTCCTGACATTTAATCCAAGTAAAAATTCCCTGTTTTAGGTCAGTTAGGATCACCACTTTATTTTAAGAATGTGACAGGTCAGAAAAATTGTAGAGAATGATTTATTTCAGCTTTTATTTATTTCATCACATTCCCAGTGGGTCAGAAGTTTACATACACTCAATCCACAATCCACACGCTTCCCACAATAAGTTGGGTGAATTTTGGCCCATTCCTCCTGACAGAGCTGGTGTAACTGAGTCAGGTTTGTAGGCCTCCTTGATCACACATGCTTTTTTTAGTTCTGCCCACAAACGTTCTATAGGATTGAGGTCAGGGCTTTGTTATGACCACTCCAATACCAGGACTCTGTTGTCTTTAAGCCATTTTGCCACAACTTTGGAATTATGCTTGGGGTCATTGTCCATTTGGAAGACCTATTTCCGACCAAGCTTTAACTTCCTGACTGATGTCTTGAGATGTTGCTTCAATATATTCACATTTTTTTACTCCCTCACGATGCCATCTATTTTGTGAAGTGCACCAGTCACTCCTGCAGCAAAGCACCCCCACAACATGATTCATGATTCATTCATGAATTCACGGTTGGGATGGTGTTCTTCGGCTTGCAAGCCTCACCCTTTTTCCCCCAAACATAACGATGGTCCTTATGGACAAACAGTTATATTTTTTGTTTCATTTTTTGTTTCTGTCTGTAAACAATTGTTGGAAAAATGACTTGTGTCATGCACAAAGTAGATATCCTAACCGACTTGCCAAAACTATAGTTTGTTCATAAGAAATTTGTGGAGTGGTTGAAAAAAGAGTTTTAATGACTCCAACTTAAGTGTATTTAAACTTCCGACTTCAACTGTATACAGGGTGTAAATATCTTCTATATAACACATGAGGTTTTTGGCACCTTAATTGGGGCTCGTGGCTGGAGCGGAATAGGTGGTATGGTATCAAATACATAAAACACGTTTTACATTTACATAAGTATTCAGACCCTTTACTCAGTACTTTGTTGAAGCAACTTTGGCAGTGATTACAGCCTTAAGTCTTCTTGGGAATGACGCTACAGGCTTGTCACACCTGTATTTGGGGAGTTTCTCCCATTCCTCTCTGTAGATCCTCTCAAGCTCTGTCAGGTTGGATGGGGAGCGTCGCTGCACAGCTATTTTCAGGTCTCTCCAGAGATGTTAGATTGGGTTCAAGTCCGGACTCTGGCTGGACCACTCAAGGACATTCAGAGCCACTCCTGCGTTGTCTTGGCTGTGTGCTTAGGGTCGTTGTCCTGTTGGAAGGTGAACCTTCACCCCAGTCTGAGATCCTGAGCGCTCTGGAGCAGGTTTTCATCAAGCATCTCTCTGTACTTTGCTCCGTTCAGCTTTTCCTTGATCCTGACTAGTCTCCCAATCCCTGCCACTGAAAAAACATCCCCACAGCATGATGCTGCCACCACCATGTTTCACTGTAGGGATGGTGCCAGGTTTCCTCCAGATGTGACGCTTGGCATTCAGGCCAAAGAGTTCAATCTTGGTTTCATCAGACCAGAGAATCTTGTTTCTCATGGTCTGAGAGTCTTTAAATGCCTTTTGGCAAACTCCAAGCAGGCTGTCATGTGCCTTTTAGTAAGGAGTGGCTTCTGTCTGGCTACTCTACCATAAAGGCCTGATTGGTGGAATGCTGCATAGATGGTTGTCCTTCTGGAAGGTTCTCACTCTGTCAGAGTGACCATCGGGTTCTCGGTCACCTCCCTGACCAAGGCACATCTCCACCGATTGCTCAGTTTGGCCGGGCAGCCAGCTCTAGGAAGAGTCTTGGTGATTACAAACTTCTTCCATTTAAGAATGATGGAGACCACTGTGTGCTTGGGGACCTTCAATGCTGCAGAAATGTTTTGGTACCCTTCTCCAGATCTGAGCCTCGACACAATCCTGTCTCAGACGTCTATGGAAAATGTCTTTAATCTCTTGGCTTGGTTTTTAGCTCTGACCATGCACTGTCAACTGCGGGGCTTTATATAGAGATGTTAGATTGGGTTTATTTTACATTTTTTAAAGTCTTCTTGGGTATTGGGTAGAGCGTTGGACTAGTAACCGGAAGGTTGCAAGTTCAAACCCCCGAGCTGACAAGGTACAAATCTGTCGTCCTGCCCCTGAACAAGGCAGTTAACCCACTGTTCCTAGGCGGTCATTGAAAATAAGAATTTGTTCTTAACTGACTTGCCTAGTTAAATAAAGGTAAAATAATAAATAAATAAAAATAAATAACTATAGACAAGTGTAAGTGTATGTAAACAGGTGTGTGCTTTCCAAATCATGTCCAATCAATTGAATTTGCCACAGGTGAACTCCAACCAAGTTGTAGAAACATCTCAAGGGTCTGAATATTTATGTAAAAATATTTATGTCAAGAAGGTACATTTTTATTTGTAATAAATTTGCAAACAAAAACCTGTTTTGTCATTATGCCATTATGGGGTGTTGTGTCTAGATTGCTGAGGAACAAATTATATTTTACAAATTTTTGAAAGAGGCTAACGTAACAAAATGTGGAAAAAGTCAAGGGGTCTGAATACATTCTGAAGGGACTGTATATTTCTCCAGGGCAGTGTGTGTATATATGAATATATATATATATATATATATATATATATATATATATATATATATATATATATATATATATATATATATATATATATATATATACAGGGTTTAAATATCATCTAAATTCTGTAACTATTGTTATATTAATATATATATATATAAACCGATTAAACACAGTCTTAGACGTGGTGCTGCTTATTTCACTGCCGGGCTATGATTACGAAGTTATCTATTAAATGTCATCGTTCACGTCAGGCAGACCTCTCTCTTTAAGTAATTGCGTAACCGGGGGAGACAGAGCACTGTAAAGAGCCATCAATAAATCAATAGGTTTTCACAGGAGATGACATCGTAATCTGGAGATTTAACTCTTCAGGCGTTGTGTGACTATATAGGGGAGAAAGTAAAATTGTAATTCTAGGTCTGTAGGGTAGTGTTTGTCTTTGTCTGTGTTAAATTAAAACTGAAGAGGAGGAACAACACATTTGAGGATTGGGTGTTTGTTGAATGATTGCATCTACTGTGTGCTGGGTTTTCATTAAAATATGTTTTGACAATGACTGTATCTAAGAAACCAGATAAAAAAAATGATCAAGGACAAAAAATATAAGTAAATTAACAATGTGGAAGAACTAAGCCATTTGTGAACACACATTGAAAAGCACTCCAAAATGGCAGAGGTCACGCAAAGGTAATCACTGAAACCTGACAAAGTGGCTATTTAAACTTTTTTTTTAAGTGCATGCACCACACCGCTAACGTGATGATTTTCCATTATCCATCAACTTCAGAAAGGAGTGAGAGAAGAAGAGAAACAGAGAGAGAAATAGAGAGAGAGAGAGAGAGAGAGAGAGAGAGAGAGAGAGACAGAGAGAGACAGAGAGAGACAGAGAGAGAGAGAGACAGAGAGAGACAGAGACAGAGAGAGAGACAGAGAGAGAGAGAGAGACAGAGAGAGAGACAGAGAGAGAGAGAGAGAGAGAGAGACAGAGAGAGAGACAGAGAGACAGAGAGAGAAACAGAGAGAGAGAGAGAGAGAGAGAGAGACAGAGAGAGAGAGAGACAGAGAGAGACAGAGACAGAGAGAGACAGAGAGAGAGAGAGAGACAGAGAGAGAGACAGAGAGAGACAGAGAGAGAGAGAGACAGAGAGAGACAGAGACAGAGAGAGACAGAGAGAGAGACAGAGAGAGAGACAGAGAGAGAGACAGAGAGAGACAGAGAGACAGAGAGAGAGACAGAGAGAGAGACAGAGAGAGAGAGAGAGAAACAGAGAGAGAGAAACAGAGAGAGAGAGAGAGAGAGAGAGAGAGAGAGAGACAAAGAGAGAGACAGAGAGAGAAACAGAGAGAGAGAGAGAGAGAGAGCGAGACAAAGAGAGAGACAGAGAGAGAAACAGAGAGAGAGAGAGACAGAGAGAGAAACAGAGCGAGAGAGAGAGAGAGACAGAGAGAGAGAGAGACAGAGAGAGACAGAGACAGAGAGAGACAGAGAGAGAGAGAGACAGAGAGAGACAGAGAGAGAGAGAGACAGAGAGAGACAGAGACAGAGAGAGACAGAGAGAGAGACAGAGAGAGAGACAGAGAGAGAGACAGAGAGAGACAGAGAGACAGAGAGAGAGACAGAGAGAGAGACAGAGAGAGAGAGAGAGAGAAACAGAGAGAGAGAAACAGAGAGAGAGAGAGAGAGAGAGAGAGAGAGAGAGAGACAAAGAGAGAGACAGAGAGAGAAACAGAGAGAGAGAGAGAGAGAGAGACAAAGAGAGACAAAGGGAGACAAAGGGAGACAAAGAGAGACAGAGAGAGAGGCTCCTGATCTTTCAGTTGATTAAAATATGCTGCTTATTAGCCTCCAATTCATGACTCACAGCACGTCAAATCTGTGTCTAAAACAGTGCCCTATATCCTGCAAACCGTATGAGTGCACTACTTTTGACCAGAACCGTATGAGTGCACTACTTTTGACCAGAGCCATATAAGTGCACTACTTTTGACCAGAACCATATGAGTGCACTACTTTTGACCAGAACCATATGAGTGCACTACATAGGGAAAAGAGTGCCATACATTAGACTGACAGCTATTTTACCTGGCCTAAGCATCAGATTGACATGCCAAGACTATTTCACATGGCCAGATGGCTTGATCCATTAAACAGATAGACAGTTATTTCACCTAGAAAAATAGTACAATTAATATAGAGCTACAAGTCGCTGGTAATAATTCTACTTTTCTATATTTCATCTAGAGCACTGGGAAAATGTCTTCAACTTTCATGCTGGCCCATGGAACAAGGCAAGGGTTTGTACTATTTCTTCTTTTCAATCAGCGCTGATTTAAAGATGTACTTCCTACTTCCTGATATAAGCCAGTTCCACCTTTTGTCTGATTTAAAGATGTACTTCCTACTTCCTGATATAAGCCAGTTCCACCATGTCTATAGGTCTGATATAAAGATGTACTTCCTACTTCCTGATATAAGCCAGTTCCACCATGTCTATAGGTCTGATATGAAGATGTACTTCCTACTTCCTGATATAAGCCAGTTCCACCATGTCTATAGGTCTGATATGAAGATGTACTTCCTACTTCCTGATATAAGCCAGTTCCACCATGTCTATAGGTCTGATATGAAGATGTACTTCCTACTTCCTGATATAAGCCAGTTCCACCATGTCTATAGGTCTGATATAAAGATGTACTTCCTACTTCCTGATATAAGCCAGTTCCACCATGTCTATAGGTCTGATATAAAGATGTACTTCCTACTTCCTGATATAAGCCAGTTCCACCATGTCTATAGGTCTGATATGAAGATGTACTTCCTACTTCCTGATATAAGCCAGTTCCACCATGTCTATAGGTCTGATATGAAGATGTACTTCCTACTTCCTGATATAAGCCAGTTCCACCATGTCTATAGGTCTGATATAAAGATGTACTTCCTACTTCCTGATATAAGCCAGTTCCACCATGTTTATAGGTCTGATATAAAGATGTACTTCCTACTTCCTGATATAAGCCAGTTCCACCATGTTTATAGGTCTGATATGAAGATGTACTTCCTACTTCCTGATATAAGCCAGTTCCACCATGTCTATAGGTCTGATATAAAGATGTACTTCCTACTTCCTGATATAAGCCAGTTCCACCATGTTTATAGGTCTGATATAAAGATGTACTTCCTACTTCCTGATATAAGCCAGTTCCACCATGTTTATAGGTCTGATATGAAGATGTACTTCCTACTTCCTGATATAAGCCAGTTCCACCATGTCTATAGGTCTGATATAAAGATGTACTTCCTACTTCCTGATATAAGCCCCGTTCCTCAATGTCTCTACAGTTTGTATGTTGGTATGAACATAACATCTTTCCCGGTGACACCCATCAACACCACTCAGCTGAGATTTTCTGTCTGATTCACACCTAATATTATTTTTCTTTATTTTTTTACATTTTTAATACAAATACAGCATCACAAAATAACTTTCTGTTTTGGACAAGTTGGATCAGGTTGGATAGAAAAGACCAGTGGAGGTATACAAGGAATGCGGGGAGGATGGCAAGAAGAAAGAGAGGAAAGAGAGAGGAGAAAGGAGAGAGAGAGAGATTTATGCTAAATGAGTGCAGTCTGACAATGCTCTGTCTTCTCAAGGCTTCGAGGGAGACCCGGTTAAATTCTACTCATGAATGTTATATTGCTGCCGAAGGTAACCAAGGTTGTTTTTCACTCTCTTTCTGTGGGTCCATTAAACGTGTTTAATATCTGTCTGCAATTTCGCAGATTTTTCCCCCTCTAACTCCTATCATAGTGTTGAATTTCTTACAGACTCTGAGTACTTTTACAAACCTGAATTCCAAAACTCAAGAGTTTATTGCAGACTGATTCTAACTAAAGTTATGTTGTGTTCTGTAGTGTTTTGTAGTATTAAAACACGTCTAAGTAGGGACCGGATGAGAGAGTAGGATGATGACGAGGTGAGGGAGGAGGAGGGGGATGGGGAGACATGTCTCCCTCAGATCTGTCTGTTTTAGTTTCTACCTGAAGAATTCAGCACAGTAACAAGGCAGAGCCTTTTGTTTCCATGACAATGTGAGAGGTAGCTGCCAGTCTGACAGAATGTTCTTTGTGTTTTGGGAAAGAGAGAGGAACGAGAGAAGAAAGAGACATGAGAGGAAAGACAGTAGAAGAGAGGAGAGAGAAGAATAGAGGACACGTGGAGAAGAGAGGAGAAGAGTGGAGAAGAGAGGAGGAGAAGAGAAGAGGGGGAAGAGAAGACAAGAGGAAGAGAAGAATAGAGGACAAGAGGACAAGAGAGGAAACAGGAAAATAAAGAAGACAGGAGAAGAAAGAAGAGAGGGAAGAGAGGAGAATAGTGAAGAATAGAGGAGAATAGAGGAGAAGAGAAGAGAGGGGAAGAGAGGAGAAGAGAGAAGAATTGAAAGGAGGAGAAGAGGGAAGAAGATAGAAGGGGAAAGAGGGGAAAAGGTTGTCGTTGTTGTCTTCACAGGCAGCTGCTGTCAGCATAGGACAACTGTGTTACTTTCTGACAGACTGAGACACTAACTCTGACGGCTCTCACACTAGGGGCACGTAGCACATGGCACCATATTCTCTATGTAGTGCATACGGGCCCATAAAGCTCTGGTTCAAAGTAGTGCACTATATAGGGAGCAGGATACCATTAGGGACAGGATATAGGGAGCAGGGTACCATTAGGGACACGATATAGGGAGCAGGGTACCATTAGGGACAGGATATAGGGAGCAGGGTACCATTAGGGACAGGATATAGGGAGCAGGGTACCATTAGGGACAGGATATAGGGAGCAGGGTACCATTAGGGACAGGATATAGGGAGCAGGGTACCATTAGGGACAGGATATAGGGAGCAGGGTACCATTAGGGACAGGATATAGGGAGCAGGGTACCATTAGGGACAGGATATAGGGAGCAGGGTACCATTAGGGACAGGATATAGGTCCAGGTTTGTTTTCAGCTCCGTACACCTTTCTGTCTGGTCGATTTAAAGACCTGACATCCTTTCCCCCTATATCTCCCGATGTCACACAGGCAGCGTCAATAACATCACCGTAGACACTGGATATGGGATAACAAGATAGCTTGGTCTTCTGCCGTGTAGAACTAAAATGACACTAGCTTGATGACTATAGTACCCAATGAATTTTTACAATAGTCTATTAAGAGACTGTAAGTGTGCCTTGCTGTACCCCCGAACCACATTAACAATACGCCATTAGCTCACGATCTAATTTCGTCCATGCATAATACATGTAGGAAATAAAAAGGCCCTTTTTATTAAGCAGTCGATGAATATATGTGTCACTGAGGGCTATTGCTTCCTCTTAGGCTAATTGATGAAATGGCCACCTTGGTATTTGTGTTTCCTGCGTAAGGTTTGAGACAGAAAATCCTATTGCGGTACAGAGGTGCTTGAGATCGATATTGGTAAAAATAAATTTATAAAAAAAATGCTGTTTTGTTGTATCTTGGTCCGTGTGCACAACGCCTCATTGTAAGAGTGTTGATCTAGGATCAGGTCCCCTCTTGTCCATTTATTATAATCTAAAAGGCCAATCCGATCCGATATTAGCATTTCTACCCTGAGACACATTGTGAATACGGGACAAAGAAATGACAGTTTGGGTTAAACTACTGTCTCCTCCCCTCAGTCAAAATGGTTTACTTCCTGTCTTCCCGCTGCGGACAGATGTCAATTCAACCTGTATTCCTTTATTTTGACTGGTGTTAGACTAATTCTGATACTTTGTGTGTTTAAAAATAAAAACGCTTCTGGACATCAGAACAGCGATCACTAACCACAACTTCTACTTCAACGAGTCAGCTGATATGGATGTTCTGCTTCCTCTGGACCACGCCCTAATCCCCGGACCACGCCCTAATCCCCGGACCACGCCCTAATCCCCGGACCACGCCCTAATCCCCAGACCACGCCCTAATTCCCAGACCACGCCCTAATCCCCGGACCACGCCCTAATCCCCAGACCACGCCCTAATCCCCGGACGAGGCCCTAATCCCCGGACGAGGCCCTAATCCCCGGACGAGGCACTAATCCCTGGACGAGGCCCAAATCCCCGGACGAGGCCCTAATCCCTGGACGAGGCCCTAATCCCTGGACGAGGCCCAAATCCCCGGACGAGGCCCTAATCCCTGGGCGAAGCCCAAATCCCCGGACGAGGCACTAATCCCCGGACGAGGCCCTAATCCCCGGACCACGCCCTAATCCCCGGACGAGGCCCTAATCCCCGGACGAGGCACTAATCCCCAGACGAGGCCCTAATCCCCGGACGAGGCCCTAATCCCCGGACGAGGCCCTAATCCCCGGACGAGGCCCTAATCCCCGGACGAGGCCCTAATCCCCGGACGAGGCACTAATCCCCAGACCACGCACTAATCCCCGGACGAGGCACTAATCCCCAGACGAGGCCATAATCCCCGGACGAGGCCCTAATCCCCGGACGAGGCCCTAATCCCTGGACGAGGCCCAAATCCCCGGACGAGGCCCTAATTCCTGGGCGAGGCCCAAATCCCCGGACGAGGCACTAATCCCCGGACGAGGCCCTAATCCCCGGACCACGCCCTAATCCCCGGACGAGGCCCTAATCCCCAGACGAGGCCATAATCCCCGGACGAGGCCCTAATCCCCGGACGAGGCCCTAATCCCTGGACGAGGCCCTAATCCCTGGACGAGGCCCAAATCCCCGGACGAGGCACTAATCCCCGGACGAGGCCCTAATCCCTGGACAAGGCCCAAATCCCCGGACGAGGCACTAATCCCCGGACGAGGCACTAATCCCCAGACCACGCACTAATCCCCGGACGAGGCACTAATCCCCAGACCACGCACTAATCCCCGGACGAGGCCCTAATCCCCGGACGAGGCACTAATCCCCAGACCACGCACTAATCCCTGGACGAGGCCCTAATCCCCGGACGAGGCACTAATCCCCAGACCACACACTAATCCCTGGACGAGGCCCTAATCCCTGGATGAGGCCCTAATCCCTGGACGAGGCCCTAATCCCTGGACGAGGCCCTAATCCCCGGATGAGGCCCTAATCCCCGGACGAGGCCCTAATCCCCGGACGAGGCACTAATCCCCGGACGAGGCCCTAATCCCTGGACGAGGCCCTAATCCCTGGACGAGGCCCAAATCCCCGGACGAGGCCCAAATCCCCGGACGAGGCACTAATCCCCGGACGAGGCACTAATCCCCAGACCACGCACTAATCCCCGGACGAGGCACTAATCCCCAGACCACACACTAATCCCCGGACGAGGCCCTAATCCCCGGACGAGGCACTAATCCCCAGACCACGCACTAATCCCTGGACGAGGCCCTAATCCCCGGATGAGGCACTAATCCCCAGACCACACACTAATCCCTGGACGAGGTCCTAATCCCTGGACGAGGCCCTAATCCCTGGATGAGGCCCTAATCCCCGGACGAGGCCCTAATCCCTGGACGAGGCCCTAATCCCTGGACGAGGCCCAAATCCCCGGACGAGGCACTAATCCCCGGACGAGGCACTAATCCCCAGACCACGCACTAATCCCCGGACGAGGCCCTAATCCCCGGACGAGGCACTAATCCCCAGACCACGCACTAATCCCTGGACGAGGCCCTAATCCCCGGACGAGGCACTAATCCCCAGACCACACACTAATCCCTGGACGAGGCCCTAATCCCTGGATGAGGCCCTAATCCCTGGACGAGGCCCTAATCCCTGGACGAGGCCCTAATCCCCGGATGAAGCCCTAATCCCCGGACGAGGCCCTAATCCCTGGACGAGGCCCTAATCCCTGGACGAGGCCCTAATCCCTGGACGAGACACTAATCCCTGGACGAGGCCCTAATCCCTGGACGAGGCACTAATCCCTGGACGAGGCCCTAATCCCTGGACGAGGCCCTAATCCCTGGACGAGACACTAATCCCTGGACGAGGCCCTAATCCCTGGACGAGGCCCTAATCCCTGGACGAGGCACTAATCCCTGGACGAGGCCCTAATCCCTGGACGAGACACTAATCCCTGGACGAGGCCCTAATCCCTGGACGAGGCCCTAATCCCTGGACAAGACACTAATCCCCGGACGAGGTCCTAATCCCCGGACGAGGCCCTAATCCCTGGACGAGGCCCAAATCCCCGGACGAGGCACTAATCCCCGGACGAGGCACTAATCCCCAGACCACGCACTAATCCCCGGACGAGGCACTAATCCCCAGACCACGCACTAATCCCCGGACGAGGCCCTAATCCCCGGACGAGGCACTAATCCCCAGACCACGCACTAATCCCTGGACGAGGCACTAATCCCCTGACCACGCACTAATCCCTGGACGAGGCCCTAATCCCTGGACGAGGCACTAATCCCTGGACGAGGCCCTAATCCCTGGACGAGGCCCTAATCCCTGGACGAGACACTAATCCCTGGACGAGGCCCTAATCCCTGGACGAGGCCCTAATCCCTGGACGAGACACTAATCCCTGGACGAGGCCCTAATCCCTGGACGAGGCACTAATCCCCTAATCCCTGCGGTGAAATAGAGTCTGATATGCTGGCGCCCTGATGAAACTACGGTGGCGAGTAAACCCCCTCTACCCTCTGTTCTATTGGATAATGTACAGTCACTGGAGAATAAACTGGACGAGGCTGGAGACTATCCTATCAACGGGACCTGAAGAACTGTAATATCCTATGATTCTCCAAGTCTTGGCTGAACAAGAAAATTGATTTCTCTTTGTTTACAACAGCATGGCACACGATCTGGATTCCGACTAGTTCTACTTGAGACACGACTTGAGCCACCGACCTTGAGACTTGTGACTGAAATAATAGTGACCTGGTCCCAGTACATTTTACTCACTTGTTACCCTGCACATTGACCCTTCTCCCAAATCCTCATAGCCTCCTTATTGCTATCTGTTGAGTTACTATTTTATATTTAATTGAATTACTTTTGAACTCTGCATTGTTGGGAAAGGGCTCGTCAGTAAGCATTTCATGGTAAAGTCTACACCTGATGTATTCGGCACATGTGACCAATAAAACGTGATTTGATTTGAATGTTGATTTAATCACTGTGTCCAGTGGGTTCCTTCTTGGCTCCAGAAGAAAGAAGATCTTGTTGAACAACATGTATCCCAGGCAGAGAGAGAGAGAGAGAGAGAAAAAGATGAGAGAGAGAGACATAGAAAGAGAGACAGAGACAGAGAGACAGAGAGACAGAGAGAGAGAGAGAGAGAGAGAAAGATGAGAGAGAGAGACATAAAAAGAGAGAGAGAGAGAGAGAGAGAGAGAGAGAGAGACAGAGAGAGACAGAGAGAGAAAGACAGAGGGTGAAAGACAGAGGGAGATAGATAGAGAAAGAGAGAGCGAGCGAGAGACAGAGAGAGAGAGAGAGAGAAAGATGAGAGAGAGAGACATAAAAAGAGAGAGAGAGAGAGAGAGAGAGAGAGAGAGAGAGAGAGAGAGAGAGAGACAGAGAGAGACAAAGAGAGACAGAGAGAGAGACAGAGGGTGAAAGACAGAGGGAGATAGAGAGAGAAAGAGAGACAGAGAGAGAGAAAGAGAGAGCGAGCGAGAGACAGAGAGAGGAGCAGCAGCAGTAGTATTTTGATCTCTGCTTGAGCTCCACTCTTCAGTTGCTAGTCACGGGGTGTCAGAGCAGATGTCTGGCATTTAACAGCCATGAAAAATAGTCCTGAAAAAGCATAGGAGACAGACACTGACATTATTCCTAAACAGTGCTGTCGCATCAGTAAACAACTCACACACACACACACACACACACACACACACACACACACACACACACACACACACACACACACACACACACACACACACATGAAGGATGTAAAGCCCATCCCTCTCTCCCCTATCCCCTGCTAGATAAGACATCAGTCTTCCTCTGCCCAGTGGAGCTGTGCTGCGTAAATAAATGTGATTACGGACACAATCATTCCCCCTTCAGGGTTGTTTTATCTGCTGGCCCCATGCCTCAGCTTTAGCAGCGCTCTGAAGGCACTTGGTATGACGTGGCTGTTTCAGCCTCTAACTCTGACGTGGCTGTTTCAGCCTCTAACTCTGATGTGGCTGTTTCAGCCCTGCCTCTAACTCTGACGTGGCTGTTTCAGCCTCTAACTCTGACGTGGCTGTTTCAGCCTCTAACTCTGACGTGGCTGTTTCAGCCTCTAACTCTGACGTGGCCGTTTCAGCCTCTAACTCTGACGTGGCTGTTTCAGCCTCTAACTCTGACGTGGCCGTTTCAGCCTCTAACTCTGACGTGTCTGTTTCAGCCTCTAACTCTGACGTGGCTGTTTCAGTCTCTAACTCTGATGTGGCTGTTTCAGCCCAGCCTCTAACGTGGCTGTTTCAGCCTCTAACTCTGACGTGGCTGTTTCAGTCTCTAACTCTGATGTGGCTGTTTCAGCCTCTAACTCTGACGTGGCTGTTTCAGCCTCTAACTCTGACGTGGCTGTTTCAGTCTCTAACTGACGTGGCTGTTTCAGCCTCTAACTCTGACGTGGCTGTTTCAGCCTCTAACTCTGATGTGGCTGTTTCAGCCTCTAACTCTGACGTGGCTGTTTCAGCCTCTAACTCTGATGTGGCTGTTTCAGCCTCTAACTCTGACGTGGCTGTTTCAGCCTCTAACTCTGATGTGGCTGTTTCAGCCTCTAACTCTGACGTGGCTGTTTCAGCCTCTAACTCTGATGTGGCTGTTTCAGCCTCTAACTCTGACGTGGCTGTTTCAGCCTCTAACTCTAACGTGGCTGTTTCAGCCTCTAACTCTGACGTGGCTGTTTCAGTCTCTAACTCTGATGTGGCTGTTTCAGCCCAGCCTCTAACGTGGCTGTTTCAGCCTCTAACTCTGACGTGGCTGTTTCAGCCTCTAACTCTGACGTGGCTGTTTCAGCCTCTAACTCTAATGAAGACTAGTTAAGCGTATGCCACGCGTCAATACTTGACAGGAGCACCATTCAAACGTAAACTTTTCTTTAAAAATCTAAAAGTGTTTTTTTTAGGGGAGGGCAGAAATGTCTTCTGGAACAATAACAAACGTCTGTCTGTAAGCCATGGAAAAAGTAAGCAACCTTCCCGCTAGCCATGATTGGCTGAGATCATGAGTGGGCTGGACATGCCGAGAGATGAGTTTGTATTGGTCGGCCATGGAGGTTGCTTCTGTCTATAACAAGTAGCTAGCTGTCTCGGCCAAGTAGCTAGCCAACATTAGACAGTATTTGCCAGTTAGACAACGTTAGCCAGTTATCTTGGGTGCTTGACTTTTATTTATGACTAGTTTCCCAGACTCTGCCACTGAAAAACATCCCCACAGCATGATGTTGCCACTACCATGCTTCACCGTAGGAATGGTGACATGGTCTCATGATCTGAGAGTCTTTATGTGCCTTTTGGCAAACTCCATGCAGGCTGTCATGTGCCTTTTACTGAGAAGTGGCTTCTGTCTGGCCACTCTACCATAAAGGCCTGATTGCTGGAGTGATGCAGAGATGGTTGTCCTTCTGGAAGGTTCTCACTCTGTCAGAGTGACCATCGGATTCTTGGTCACCTCCCTGACCAAGGCCCTTCTCCCCCGATTGCTCAGTTTGTCCGGGTAGCCAGCTCTAGGAAGAGTCTTGGTGGTTCCAAACTTCTTCCATTTAAGAATAATGGAGGCCGCTGTGTTCTTGGGGACCGTCAATGCTGCCAAATTTTTTTGGTACCCTTCTCCATATCTGAGCCTCGACACAATCCTGTCTCGAACCTCTATGGACAATTTCTTTGACCTCATGGCTTGGTTTTTGCTCCGACATACACTCATCTGTGGGACCTTATACAGACAGGTGTGTTGCCTTTCCAAATCATGTCCAATCAATTGAATTTAGCAAAAGGTGGAATCCGATCAAGTTGTAGAAACATCTCAAGGATGATCAATGGAAACAGGATGCACCTGAGCTCAATTTAGAGCCTCATAGCAAAGAGTCTGAAGACTTACATACATCAGGTATTTCACTTTAACTTGTTTTGCATTCATTTGCAAACATTTCTAAAATAACATGTTTTTACTTCGTCATTACGGGGAATTGTTATTAGATTGCTGGGAAAAAAAATGTAATAATTTTTTAGAATAAGGCTGTAACATAACAAAATGTGGAAAAAGTCAAGGGGTCTGAATACTTTCCGAATGCACTGTATTGGATAACGGCACAGTCATTTGGGCTTTTTTTTGGGGCTTGTGCTCATAAAATGTCTTTAGTGTAGGGCTCATCAGGCTCAGGCCCATCAGCCTTGAATTGTCGATCAAAGCACCGATATGATATGATATGATTTCTAGAATAACGGGTTACCGGGAGAAAAGGGAACATTTGTAAAATACCGGGAATATATTCTACCCTAGTTGGGTGTTTCTACAACGCAGGTAATATCTGCTTTCTGCTTCCAACATTGTATTGATGGCTGTGTGGCGTGTATGTTGTGGTCGTAGCACATTGACAAGGCTCAACCTTGGGTGTCAATGGAAAACTGTGTACTGTATTTCTTTACATTGTACAGAATCGATGTAGAGTGAGGTCAACGGTACTGTAGGTGGTGGATGTGAAGAAAAAAATTATGAAACTCTGACTGCTGCCTTCTATCATTTATCACGCTGTTTGACAGCACATGTCAAGTATGAGGTAAAAACAAAGATATACAATAAATGAAGGAGACGGAGAAAGAGAGAGACAGAGAGAGAGAGAGAGAGAGAGAGAGAGTGAGTGAGCGAGCGAGACAGAGTGCGAGAGAGAGAGAGAGAGAGAGAGAGAAAGAGAGAGAGAGAGAGAGAGAGAGAGAGAGCGAGAGAGAGACAGAGAGACAGAGAGATAGAGAGAGTGAGTGAGCGAGCGAGACAGAGTGCGAGAGAGAGAGAGAGAGAGAAAGAGAGAGAGAGAGAGAGAGAGCGAGAGAGAGACAGAAAGAGAGACGGTAATGGTAAAAGGTGTGCTTTCATCAGCTTCAGCTTCATCAGAAGTGAGGGATGACTTCCACTGAAACGTCTATCAACGATAACCTACAGTCCATCTATCAACGATAACCTACAGTCCATCTATCAACGATAACCTACAGTCCATCTATCAACGATAACCTACAGTCCATCAACGATAACCTACAGTCCATCTATCAACGATAACCTACAGTCCATCTTTCAACGATAACCATCAGTAACACACAGGAAGAATCATTGCCTCGATTGTGTCAAGACATCAGTTGATCTCTTGTTGTTACCGGGTCATGTGATCATTTGATCTCTTGTTGTTACCGGGTCATGTGATCATTTTATCTCTTGTTGTTACCGGGTCATGTGATCATTTGATCTCTTGTTGTTAACCGGGTCATGTGATCATTTGATCTCTTGTTGTTATCGTTTCAAGTGATGAAGATACCAGACAGCCAATTAAATATCAACCTATTAGGAGCATCGGAAATGTAAGGCTGATTAATGTCAAAATACTTATTAGATTATAAGAAAATAGAGGTAGTAAATATATATTTAAACATTTCACCTTAAATGGCAAAATAAAAAAATAACAAAAATAAAACATATCTAGATGATATAACTCCATCACAATTTTATTGATTTAGTTTCACATTTCATATATGACCTGTCCAGGGAGACCTTGATTGACAAATCACTATGTCTGTAACGGCATTTGTCGGTGGAAGAAGGACCGGACCAAAGCGCAGCGTGGTAAGTGTTCATGATGATGTTTAATTAAAACTCAGAACACTAAACAATAAATGACAACGTGAATTTTTCAAAACCGAAACAGTACCGTGTGGCCCAAACACTCACACGGAAACAAACACCCACAAACCAACAGTGAAACCCAGGCTACCTAAGTATGATTCTCAATCAGAGACAACTAACGACTCCTGCCCCTGATTGAGAACCATACTAGGCCGAAGCAAAAACCAAACATAGAAAAACAAACATAGACTGCCCACCCCAACTCACGCCCTGACCATACTAAATAAAGACAAAACAAAGGAAATAAAGATCAACGTGACAATATCAGACAATTTTGGTTGAGATATTGGAATGGTTGAGATATTGGAATGGTTGAGGTATTGGAATGGTTGAGGTATTGGAATGGTTGAGGTATTGGAATGGTTGAGGTATTGGAATGGTTGAGGTATTGGAATGGTTGAGGTATTGGAATGGTTGAGATATTGGAATGGTTGAGGTATTGGAATGGTTGAGGTATTGGAATGGGTTGAGGTATTGGAATGGTTGAGGTATTGGAATGGTTGAGGTATTGGAATGGTTGAGATATTGGAATGGTTGAGGTATTGGAATGGTTGAGGTATTGGAATGGTTGAGGTATTGGAATGGTTGAGGTATTGGAATGGTTGAGGTATTGGAAAGGTTGAGATATTGGATTGGTTAAGGTATTGGAATGGGTTGAGATATTGGGATGGTTGAGGTATTGGAATGGGTTGAGGTATTAGAAAGGTTGAGGTATTGGAATGGTTGAGATATTGGAATGGTTGAGGTATTGGAATGGGTTGAGGTATTAGAAAGGTTGAGGTATTGGAATGGTTGAGATATTGGAATGGTTAAGGTATTGGAATGGGTTGAGATATTGGGATGGTTGAGGTATTGGAATGGGTTGAGGTATTGGAAAGGTTGAGATATTGGAAAGGTTGAGATATTGGAAAGGTTGAGGTATTGGAAAGGTTGAGATATTGGAAAGGTTGAGGTATTGGAAAGGTTGAGGTATTGGAAAGGTTGAGGTATTGGAATGGTTGAGGTATTGGAAAGGTTGAGGTATTGGAAAGGTTGAGATATTGATGCAGACATATATATATACCAACTTTTCCAAGACAGTTGATTCAGTCTGATGGAATTACTTTCCACTGAAGAACTTTGGGCTACACAGCACTTTGGGCTACACAGCACTGTGCTACACAGCACTTTGGGCTACACAGCACTGTGCTACACAGCACTTTGGGCTACACAGCACTGTGGGCTACACAGCACTGTGGGCTACACAGCACTGTGGGCTACACAGCACTGTGCTACACAGCACTTTGGGCTACACAGCACTGTGCTACACAGCACTTTGGGCTACACAGCACTGTGGGCTACACAGCACTGTGGGCTACACAGCACTGTGGGCTACACAGCACTTTGGGCTACACAGCACTGTGGGCTACACAGCACTTTGGGCTACACAGCACTGTGGGCTACACAGCACTGTGGGCTACACAGCACTGTGGGCTACACAGCACTGTGGGCTACACAGCACTTTGGGCTACACAGCACTGTGGGCTACACAGCACTGTGGGCTACACAGCACTTTGTAAAAGGTGTTGTCTTATTAGTGTAAGGGGAAATACATGTACATAAACAGTACGGTACTAGAGCATTTATAACAATGACATTCTTAACATCGGTTCTTTTTCGTGATGCCAAATATGGGCAACTGTTTGTACTAGTAACGACGGCAGACTTTAGACAAAGGGTAGATATAATACAGTATTAAACTCAACACTGAATTTCTACATTGAGTCAATTTCACCTGGTATAAAACACTATATATTTTTTTGTTCTGCGGCCCTAGGTACAGGAAGCAGTACATTCTGGGGCCCTAGGTACAGAAAGCGGTAAGCAGCTTACCTCACTCTCTAGAACTAGTCTGGATGGGGGATTATTCTCACTAATAAGAGTAGCCTTCAGAAAGATCATAGCTTCTTGGTCTTGGCAAAGCCTCGGCACTCCTCACAGACTGAGGATGCATCCCAAATGGCACTACTGTTGGTCAAAAGTAATCCACTACATAGGGAGTATAAAACCGTTTGAGTCAGACATTCTGAGATCCACAGTGACAGACTAGACAGCTGTGGATATTACGGTCCCCGTCTCCCCCCGATACCTAACCTCACACGCACGCAGGCGAACACACGCGTGTATGCATGGGACTCACACGTTAAACATAACATTCATCAGTGCTCCACAGTCCGTCCGTCCGCTCCGGACCCTGTCTCTCTCTTTCTCTCTCTCTGTCTCTCTCTCTCTCTCTCTCTCT
The DNA here is from genome assembly GCF_057628025.1 of Oncorhynchus mykiss. Taxonomy (NCBI): domain Eukaryota; kingdom Metazoa; phylum Chordata; class Actinopteri; order Salmoniformes; family Salmonidae; genus Oncorhynchus; species Oncorhynchus mykiss. The sequence continues at coordinate 40,451,052 of NC_143035.1, forward strand.
GTGTCTCTCTGTCTCTCTCTCTCTCTCTCTCTGTCTCTCTCTCTGTCTCTCTCTCTCTGTCTCTCTCTCTCTCTCTCTCTCTCTCTCTCTCTCTCTCTCTCTCGTCTCCTGAACTATGAAAACATAACTGTAATGAAAATCCTATCGATCCAAACACTCTCTTCCTCTTAGACGGATTACAGTCTCTTGGCTGTGGGCCGGACCGAAGGCAGATGTTGTAAAAAGCACAGATAAACCCCTGAGGGATCCATCAGTGATACTTTTTCTGTATCAAAGACAGCACTCTATTCCCTATTTATACAACAGGTGGGTCTAATCCTGAATGCTGATTGGTTATTAAAACAGCATTCTAGCCGCTGTCTATTCCACAAATTACCATCGGCTAAATCTATGATGTTACTCTGTTTGATTTGACGTCGCAATCCACCGTCTCATCAGCTCAGCCAGGAAGTTATGAACTTGATCTGCATTATAAAAAATAATCTAGATATTATCTCGACATTTTCAACAGCGGAGATTTCTATAAACCTTGCCGACTGTCTCTCGGACATTTGCAACATTGTTTCAATATTCCAATCTCCAGCTGTCCCGTAGTAATGAACATGTCGAGAGTCGCGACGCAGGCAACGTTTCTCAGTCAGTCGAAATCATGGATCAACTGGCATCATTTTTGGGATATATACAATGAAATGTAAATGGGACAAAAGGTCAAATGAATGCAAAGTGAAGCTAGTTTTCAGTCTTTCCAGCTTCAGTTTGAAGTGATTGTGTTGGCTGTGTTGTTGCCTGTGTTGTTGCCTGTGTTGTTGGCTGTGTTGTTGGCTGTGTTGTTGGCTGTGTTGTTGGCTGTGTTGTTGGCTGTGTTGTTGGCTAGCTCCTCTGAACAACCGTGTCCAAACGCCTCACTATCTCATTGTTATTGATGTATACAAATAAAATGCCACTAGAAATCAGCTTATGCGAATGCAGCTACTTTGTTGTTATTCTGTCTGTTTGACGTGGCTGTAAATTAGCCGTAGTTGGCTAGCTAGCAGGCAAGGGATAAGAACGCTGCCAGTCAGTATGGCAATGGAACATCTAGAACAAACGACTGTCCATTGATACAGAACAACAAGACTGAACGACTGGGTCTCGTCCATAGATACAGAACAAAAAGACTGAACGACTGGGCCGCGTCCATAGATACAGAACAAAAAGACTGAACGACTGGGTCACGTCCATAGATACAGAACAACAAGACTGAACGACTGGGTCTCGTCTCTGGCAACCGAACCGATAGAACGAACGACCAGCCGGCTCGGGTAGCAACCCTAGATTTGTGTCGGGACTATATCTTACGGAAGAATGATCTTATATCTAAACCCGTTGTATTAAAGTGCCTTTGTCTCGGGCCTAACAACAGTGGCTTCTCAGGCGTGATCACTTAAATACACTCATCCCCATAGGGCCCTGGTCGAAAGTAGGACACGATATACAGGCAACTGTATGTAATAAAGGAAACCCCAACATAAAGGGTCTTAATAGGGTGTTTGTCCACCACGAGCCGCCAGAACAGCTTCAATGGAACCCCGGAATAGATTCTACTAGTGTCTAGGGACTCTATTGGAGGGATGCAACACCTCAATGAGAAATTCCATCATTTGGTGTTTTGTTGATGGCGGTGGAAAATGCTGTCTCTAGACGCCGCTCCAGAATCTCCCATAAGTTTTCAATAGGGGTTTGAGGTCTGATGACTGAGACAGACATGACATTTGGTTTACATCGTTTTATTGCTCATTAAACCATTCAGTGACCTCTCGTGCCCTGTGGATGGGGACATTGTCATTCTATGGGGGCATAGCCATGGTAGCCAAAATAATGGCCTGCCCAGCATTTTCAAACATGACCCTAAGCATGATGGGAGGCTAATTGCTAAATTAACTCAGGAATCACACCTGTGTGGAACCACCTGCTTTCAATATGATTTGTATCCCTCATTTACTCAAGTGTTTCCATTACTTTGGCAGTTACCTGTAGGTTGACGAATGGGATTGAATATCTGTCATGACATCATAACTTCATGGAAACCTTAGAAGAGTCAATCACAGACCGAGAGGTTTTAACACTCGATCCGCCAACGGCCAACGGCCAACGGCCAACAGCCACTGACGTTTGATTTTGTCAATTTAAACAAATATGCCAAAATCATCTCCTTCACTGACTTTTCCTAAACGTTTGTATTTTACACTGTTTATTTGTCACAATTCTGAAATCACAAACAGAAATGTATTTAGAGCCATTTTACCCGGTTCTTTTCACACTTATTCCTAAATGAACCCGCCAAAATGAGGTGCTGCAGGACGTTGGTACCCAGCCAGGGGCTAATGCATCTCTCTCTCCTCACTGAATGAATGACAAATGGATGAATGGGCGATAATTGTGCACCTTATTTCACAATGTAATTTAAATGAGGCCTAACTGACTGATAAGGAGGGTGAAGAGGTTGATTTAATTTAGAAAGACAATAGTGTTGTGATGAGTTTGTATTATGTCTATTCATCAGCAGCAAATCATTTGATGCGGGCCTTGGGCGTTGATACCATTCTCTTTTACGTTTTACTTTGTTAAAAAAAGATTTTCCAGGACTGTTTTATTTACTATAACTCTATTACGAATCAAACGCATTGAAAGGGAAATGAAAACAAGCTACGTGTTGCAGTAGACCTTTAGAATAATGCTAAACATGCTACGTGTTGCAGTAGACCTTTAGAATAATGCTAAACATGCTACATGTTGCAGTAGACCTTTAGAATAATGCTACACATGCTACATGTTGCAGTAGACCTTTAGAATAATGCTAAACATGCTACATGTTGCAGTAGACCTTTAGAATAATGCTAAACATGCTACGTGTTGCAGTAGACCTTTAGAATAATGCTAAACATGCTACATGTTGCAGTAGACCTTTAGAATAATGCTAAACATGCTACATGTTGCAGTAGACCTTTAGAATAATGCTAAACATGCTCCATGTTGCAGTAGACCTTTAGAATAATGCTACACATGCTACATGTTGCAGTAGACCTTTAGAATAATGCTAAACATGCTACATGTTGCAGTAGACCTTTAGAATAATGCTAAACATGCTACGTGTTGCAGTAGACCTTCAGAGTAATGCTAAACATGCTACATGTTGCAGTAGACCATTAGAATAATGCTAAACATGCCATGTGTTGCAGTAGACCATTAGAATAATGCTAAATATGCTACATGTTGCAGTAGACCTTTAGAGTAAGGCTAAACATGCTACATGTTGCAGTATACCTTTAGAGTAAGGCTAAACATGCTACATGTTGCAGTATACCATTAGAATAATGCTAAACATGCTACGTGTTGCAGTAGACCTTTAGAATAATGCTACACATGCTACATGTTGCAGTAGACCTTTAGAGTAAGGCTAAACATGCTACATGTTGCAGTAGACCTTTAGAATAATGCTACACATGCTACATGTTGCAGTAGACCTTTAGAGTAATGCTAAACATGCTACGTGTTGCAGTAGACCTTCAGAGTAATGCTAAACATGCTACATGTTGCAGTAGACCATTAGAATAATGCTAAACATGCCATGTGTTGCAGTAGACCATTAGAATAATGCTAAATATGCTACATGTTGCAGTAGACCTTTAGAGTAAGGCTAAACATGCTACATGTTGCAGTATACCTTTAGAGTAAGGCTAAACATGCTACATGTTGCAGTATACCATTAGAATAATGCTAAACATGCTACGTGTTGCAGTAGACCTTTAGAATAATGCTAAACATGCTACATGTTGCAGTAGACCTTTAGAGTAAGGCTAAACATGCTACATGTTGCAGTAGACCTTTAGAATAATGCTACACATGCTACATGTTGCAGTAGACCTTTAGAGTAATGCTAAACATGCTACATGTTGCAGTAGACCTTTAGAATAATGCTAAACATGCTACATGTTGCAGTAGACCTTTAGAGTAATGCTAAATATGCTACATGTTGCAGTAGACCTTTAGAATAATGCTAAACATGCTACATGTTGCAGTAGACCTTTAGAGTAATGCTAAATATGCTACATGTTGCAGTAGACCTTTAGAATAATGCTAAACATGCTACATGTTGCAGTAGACCTTTAGAGTAATGCTAAATATGCTACATGTTGCAGTAGACCTATAGAATAATGCTAAACATGCTCCATGTTGCAGTAGACCTTTAGAATAATGCTACACATGCTACATGTTGCAGTAGACCTTTAGAATAATGCTAAACATGCTACATGTTGCAGTAGACCTTTAGAATAATGCTAAACATGCTCCATGTTGCAGTAGACCTTTAGAATAATGCTACACATGCTACATGTTGCAGTAGACCTTTAGAATAATGCTAAACATGCTACATGTTGCAGTATACCATTAGAATAATGCTAAACATGCTACGTGTTGCAGTAGACCTTTAGAATAATGCTAAACATGCTACGTGTTGCAGTAGACCTTCAGAGTAATGCTAAACATGCTACATGTTGCAGTAGACCATTAGAATAATGCTAAACATGCCATGTGTTGCAGTAGACCTTTAGAGTAAGGCTAAACATGCTACATGTTGCAGTAGACCTTTAGAATAATGCTAAACATGCTACATGTTGCAGTAGACCTTTAGAATAATGCTAAACATGCTACATGTTGCAGTAGACCTTTAGAATAATGCTAAACATGTCCTTGACTCTATCCAAGTTTATGAGCGGAAAACAAACGATGCCAGTCAGCCTGCACAGCCGGCCCATCAAAACTACACCTAAACTACACCAAAACTAATTGTACACATCAGAGTTAGCCTATAGACAAGATTACATTGACAACAATCTGGTGAGTGACAATATTAGGCCCATCAATATTGTCAAATTGTACATGAAGATAGGGGAGCATCTTGTACATGAAGAGATCGGAGCATCTAGTACATGAAGAGATGGGAGCATCTTGTATATGAAGAGATAGGAGCATCTGGTACATGAACAGATGGGAGCATCTTGTACATGAAGAGATGGGAGCATCTTGTAAATGAAGAGATGGGAGCATCTACTACACGAAGAGATGGGAGCATCTTGTACATGAAGAGATGGGAGCATCTTGCACATGAAGAGATGGGAGCATCTTGTACATGAAGAGATGGGAGCATCTTGCACATGAAGAGATGGTAGCATCTTGCACATGAAGAGATGGGAGCATCTTGCACATGAAGAGATGGGAGCATCTTGCACATGAAGAGATGGGAGCATCTTGCACATGAAGAGATGGGAGCATCTAGTACATGAAGAGATGGGAGCATCTTGTACATGAAGAGATGGGAGCATCTTGCACATGAAGAGATGGGAGCATCTTGTACATGAAGAGATGGGAGCATCTTGCACATGAAGAGATGGGAGCATCTTGTACATGAAGAGATGGGAGCATCTTGCACATGAAGAGATGGGAGCATCTTGTACATGAAGAGATGGGAGCATCTTGCACATGAAGAGATGGGAGCATCTTGTACATGAAGAGATGGGAGCATCTTGCACATGAAGAGATGGGAGCATCTTGTACATGAAGAGATGGGAGCATCTTGCACATGAAGAGATGGGAGCATCTTGTACATGAAGAGATGGGAGCATCTTGCACATGAAGAGATGGGAGCATCTTGCACATGAAGAGATGGGAGCATCTTGCACATGAAGAGATGGGAGCATCTTGCACATGAAGAGATGGGAGCATCTTGTACATGAAGAGATGGGAGCATCTTGTACATGAAGAGATGGGAGCATCTTGTACATGAAGAGATGCAGTGGAAAGAATCCTCACTTTATCAAATCCTCCTTCAGAGTCACATGCAGGTCACTCACTTGGCAGCGTTGTTCTGGCTACTAAGCAAAAAATAGTAACGTAATAAACTTCAAATTAAAATATGTTATTTATTTATCCAATTCATCCTTTATAATTGTTGATGCAGTGGTGATTCTGTTTAGGAATTCAGGAAATCGTTTGACCTGTGACCTGGCTGGTTGGATTATAATTAGATTTTAGTTTCTACTTTTTTCAAAAGAATCTGTAACTGTACGTTATTAATTACTTTAACTCTATTACTAATCGAATCTACAAATAAAGTGGATCAAATGAATTACACCGTAATGTTTTTATTGGAAGGGAAACGACAAATAGACTATAGGCCTACGTTTTTTTTCCTAGGACTAATGTAGAATTATAAAAAACATATCCTTGACTCTCTAAACATATAAACATATTGTTGTAATTTATTTATTGATATATTTCAGTGAATATTTCTTCATACGATTAATACTTTATAATAGTTTAGGAACTATTTATCAAGCGTTGGTGCTTATGTTTGTGGCACCTTGCGGGTTGATATGCAAATGCTAAAGGTGACGCCCAGCAACATTCTCTAGTGGATACTGATAGGCTGAAAGGGAAGCCCTGCAACATTCTTTAGTGGATACTGATAGGCTGAAAGGGAAGCCCTGCAACGTTCTCTAGCGGGTACTGAAGCCCTGCAACGTTCTCTAGTGGGTACTGAAGCCCTGCAATGTTCTCTAGTGGGTACTGATAGGCTGAAAGGGAAGCCCTGCAACATTCTCTAGTGGATACTGATAGGCTGAAAGGGAAGCCCTGCAACGTTCTCTAGCGGGTACTGAAGCCCTGCAACGTTCTCTAGTGGGTACTGAAGCCCTGCAATGTTCTCTAGTGGATACTGATAGGCTGAAAGGGAAGCCCTGCAACGTTCTCTAGTGGGTACTGAAGCCCTGCAATGTTCTCTAGTGGGTACTGAAGCCCGGCAACGTTCTCTAGCAGCTACTGATAGGCTGAAAGAGAAGCCCTGCAACGTTCTCTAGTGGGCACTGATAGGCTGAGAGAGAAGTCCTGCAATGTTCTCTAGTGGGTACTGAAGCCTGGCAACGTTCTCTAGTGGGTACTGATAGGCTGAAAGAGAAGCCCTGCAACGTTTTCTAGTGGGTACTGAAGCCCTGCAATGTTCTCTAGTGGATACTGATAGGCTGAAAGGGAAGCCCTGCAACGTTCTCTAGTGGGTACTGAAGCCCTGCAATGTTCTCTAGTGGGTACTGAAGCCCGGCAACGTTCTCTAGCGGGTACTAGATAGGCTGAAAGAGAAGCCCTGCAACTTCTCTAGTGGGTACTGATAGGCTGAAAGGGAAGCCCTGCAACATTCTCTAGTGGGTACTGAAGCCCTGCAACGTTCTCTAGCGGGTACTGATAGGCTGAAAGAGAAGCCCTGCAACGTTCTCTAGTGGGTACTGAAGCCCTGCAATGTTCTCTAGTGGGTACTGACAGGCTGAAAGGGAAGCCTGGCAACGTTCTCTAGTGGGTACTGATAGGCTGAAAGGGAAGCATCGTTCTCTAGTGGGTACTGATAGGCTGAGAGAGAAGTCCTGCAATGTTCTCTAGTGGGTACTGAAGCCTGGCAACGTTCTCTAGTGGGTACTGATAGGCTGAAAGGGAAGCATCATTCTCTAGTGGGTACTGATAGGCTGAAAGGGAAGCCCTGCAACATTCTCTAGTGGGTACTGAAGCCCTGCAACATTCTGTAGTGGATACTGATAGGCTGAAAGAGAAGCCCTGCAACGTTCTCTAGTGGGTACTGAAGCCCTGCAACGTTCTCTAGTGGGTACTGAAGCCCTGCAACGTTCTCTAGTGGGTACTGATAGGCTGAAAGGGAAGCCCTGCAACGTTCTCTAGTGGGTACTGAAGCCCTGCAACGTTCTCTAGCGGGTACTGAAGCCCTGCAATGTTCTCTAGTGGATGCTGATAGGCTGAAAGAGAAGCCCTGCAACGTTCTCTAGTGGGTACTGAAGCCCTGCAACGTTCTCTAGTGGGTAGGCTCTATAGGCTGAAAGGCCAGGCGGTTGTAGTGGTAAAGATAATAGCCTCATACAACCTCATATACCACTAGAGGGACTGTAGACAGGCTGACATATAAGGGTTATGGTATTAGTATTACTACAGACAGATGGAAAGACTGACATGTTAGAGTTAAGGGTTTGCTATGACCTTGACGGTCACCTCTTCAAAATAAATACATTTTGCTCTTTCCTCTACAAGCTACTGACAGTAATTGATCTCTCTCTCAAATCAACCCAGCTCAATCTAAGCAGTTGATTTCTCAAACAATATCTGGCACAACGTAGAGAGCAAACAATAAGTGGATGTGCTATTCCTGGAGATAGATGGAGGGATGGAGGGATGGAGGGATGGAGAGATGGAGGGATGGAGGGATAGTGGGATGGAGGGATGGAGGGATGGAGAGATGGAAGGATGGAGGGATGGAGGGATGGAGGGATGGAGGGATGGATCGATGGAGAGATGGGGGGATGGAGGGATGGAGGGATGGAGGGATGGAGAGATGGAGGGATGGAGGGATAGAGAGATGGCAGGATGGAAGGATGGAAGGATGGAGGGATGGATCGATGGAGGGATGGAGAGATGGAGAAATAGAAGGATGGAGGGCTGGAGGGATAGAAGGATGGAGGGGTGGAGTTTAGCTATATCCTATATCCTTTGCTCTTTCCTCTACAAGCTACTGACAGTAATTGATCTCTCTCTCAAATCAACCCAGCTCAATCTAAGCAGTTGATTTCTCAAACAATATCTGGCACAACGTAGAGAGCAAACAATAAGTGGATGTGCTATTCCTGGAGATAGATGGAGGGATGGAGGGATGGAGAGATGGAGGGATGGAGGGATAGTGGGATGGAGGGATGGAGGGATGGAGAGATGGAAGGATGGAGGGATGGAGGGATGGAGGGATGGATCGATGGAGGGATGGGGGGATGGAGGGATGGAGGGATGGAGGGATGGAGGGATGGAGGGATGGAGGGATAGAGAGATGGCGGGATGGAAGGATGGAAGGAAAGGATGGAGGGATGGATCGATGGAGGGATGGAGAGATGGAGAAATAGAAGGATGGAGGGCTGGAGGGATAGAAGGATGGAGGGATGGAGTTTAGCTATATCCTATAGGGTCCTGAATAGCTGTTGTCATTCCCACTGCAGCACCACCAATAATATGACATACACACACAATCACACCATGAGAGGTCTCAATAGGTGAAAGCAATATGACAGAAACCTCTCAAGTACTCTCACCCCTTCATGATCATCACGAAGACAAAGAAAAGGATCAGCATCCCAAATGGCACCCTATTCCCTATGTAGTGCACTACTTTTGACCAGAGCCCTATTCCCTATATAGTGCACTACTCTGGTCAAAAAGTAATGCACTATATAGGGAATATTGTGCCATTTGAGACAGTCAAGGAAAGGAGTCAGTTTGATGGTATTAAAACACAGCAGGCTGATATCCTGGGAGGAAACGGAGGAGAGACAGACAGACAGACAGGCAGGCAGGCAGACAGACAGACAGACGGACAGACAGACAGACAGACAGACAGACAGACAGACAGACAGACAGACAGACAGACAGACAGACAGACAGACAGACAGACAGACAGATAGGCAGTTAGACAGCCAGGCAGTTAGACAGACAGGCAGTTAGATAGACAAGCAGACAGACAGGCAGACACACAAGCAGACAGACAGGTAGACTGTCAGACAGGATAACCATCTCCCTCCCACTAACAGTTCGTGCTGCTTTTCACTGTGATCGTCGAGAAGGATCTCTTTGGCTGTATACCAAATGGCACTGTATTCCCTACATAGTGCACTACTTTTGGAAAAAGCGCTATGGGACTCTCCGTGGGTCCTGGTCAAAAGTACAGTGCTATTTAGGCAATAGGGTGCCATTTGGGACTCAGCCCCATTCACAGGGCTGTGACGGTCAAGTCTACCCCAACTAGGGCTGTGACGGTCAAGACTACCCCAACTAGGGCTGTGACGGTCAAGACTACCCCAACTAGGGCTGTGACGGTCAAGACTACCCCAACTAGGAATGTGACTTGTCAAGACTACCCCAACTAGGAATGTGACTCGTCAAGACTACCCCAACTAGGGCTCTGATGGTCAAGACTACCCCCAACTAGAGCTGTGATGGTCAAGACTACCCCAACTAGAGCTGTGATGGTCAAGACTACCCCAACTAGAGCTGTGATGGTCAAGACTACCCCAACTAGGGCTGTGACAGTCAAGACTACCCCAACTAGGGCTGTGACGGTCAAGACTACCCCAACTAGGAATGTGACTTGTCAAGACTACCCCAACTAGGGCTCTGATGATCAAGACTACCCCCAACTAGAGCTGTGATGGTCAAGACTACCCCAACTAGAGCTGTGATGGTCAAGACTACCCCAACTAGAGCTGTGATGGTCAAGACTACCCCCAAATAGGGCTGTGATGGTCAAGACTACCCCCAACTAGGGCTCTGATGGTCAAGACTAAACACAACTAGGAATGTGACTCGTCAAGACTACCCCCAACTAGGGCTGTGATGGTCAAGTTTACAGTCCAAGACTACCCCCAACTTGAGCTGTGATGGTCAAGACTACCCCAACTAGGGCTGTGACGGTCAAGACTAACCAAACCAGGACTGTGACGGTCAAGTTTACCCCCAACTAGGAATGTGACTCGTCAAGACTACCCCAACTAGGGCTGTGACGGTCAAGACTACCCCTTACTAGGAATGTGACTCGTCAAGACTACCCCCAACTAGGAATGTGACTCGTCAAGACTACCCCAACTAGAGCTGTGATGGTCAAGACTACCCCCAACTAGGGCTGTGACGGTAAAGACTACACCAACTAGAGCTGTGATGGTCAAGACTACCCCAACTAGAGCTGTGATGGTCAAGACTACCCCCAACTAGGAATGTGACTAGTCAAGACTACCCCAACTAGGGCTCTGATGGTCAAGACTACCCCAAATAGAGCTGTGATGGTCAAGACTACCCCAACTAGAGCTGTGATGGTCAAGACTACCCCAACTCTAGAGCTGTGATGGTCAAGACTACCCCCAACTAGGGCTGTGACGGTCAAGACTACCCCAACTAGGGCTGTGATGGTCAAGACTACCCCAACTAGGGCTGTGATGGTCAAGACTACCCCAAGTAGAGCTGTGATGGTCAAGACTACCCAAACTAGGACTGTGACGGTCAAGTCTACCCCCAACCAGGACTGTGATGGTCAAGACTACCCCAACTAGAGCTGTGATGGTCAAGACTACCCCAACTAGAGCTGTGATGGTCAAGACTACCCCCAACTAGGTATGTGACTCGTCAAGACTACCCCAACTAGGAATGTGACTCGTCAAGACTACCCCAACTAGGGCTGTGATGGTCAAGACTACCCCAACTAGGACTGTGATGGTCAAGACTACCCCACCTAGGGCTGTGACGGTCAAGACTACCCCAACTAGGAATGTGACTCATCAAGACTACCCCAACTAGGGCTGTGACGGTCAAGACTACCCCAACTAGGGCTGTGACGGTCAAGTCTACCCCAACTAGGAATGTGACTCATCAAGACTACCCCAACTAGGATTGTGATGGTCAAGACTACCCCAACTAGGAATGTGATGGTCAAGACTACCCCCAAATAGGGCTGTGATGGTCAAGACTACCCCCAACTAGGGCTCTGACGGTCAAGACTAAACACAACTAGGAATGTGACTCGTCAAGACTACCCCCAACTAGGGCTCTGACGCTCAAGACTAAACACAACTAGGAATGTGACTCGTCAAGACTACCCCCAACTAGAGCTGTGATGGTCAAGACTACCCCAACTAGAGCTGTGATGGTCAAGACTACCCCAACTAGAGCTGTGATGGTCAAGACTACCCCCAAATAGGGCTGTGATGGTCAAGACTACCCCCAACTAGGGCTCTGACGGTCAAGACTAAACACAACTAGGAATGTGACTCGTCAAGACTACCCCCAACTAGGGCTGTGATGGTCAAGTTTACAGTCCAAGACTACCCCCAACTTGAGCTGTGATGGTCAAGACTACCCCAACTAGGGCTGTGACGGTCAAGACTAACCAAACCAGGACTGTGACGGTCAAGTTTACCCCCAACTAGGAATGTGACTCGTCAAGACTACCCCAACTAGGGCTGTGACGGTCAAGACTACCCCTTACTAGGAATGTGACTCGTCAAGACTACCCCCAACTAGGAATGTGACTCGTCAAGACTACCCCAACTAGAGCTGTGATGGTCAAGACTACCCCCAACTAGGGCTGTGACGGTAAAGACTACACCAACTAGGGCTGTGATGGTCAAGACTACCCCAACTAGAGCTGTGATGGTCAAGATTACCCCCAACTAGGAATGTGACTAGTCAAGACTACCCCAACTAGGGCTCTGATGGTCAAGACTACCCCAAATAGAGCTGTGATGGTCAAGACTACCCCAACTAGAGCTGTGATGGTCAAGACTACCCCAACTCTAGAGCTGTGATGGTCAAGACTACCCCCAACTAGGGCTGTGACGGTCAAGACTACCCCAACTAGGGCTGTGATGGTCAAGACTACCCCAACTAGGGCTGTGATGGTCAAGACTACCCCAAGTAGAGCTGTGATGGTCAAGACTACCCAAACTAGGACTGTGACGGTCAAGACTACCCCCAACCAGGACTGTGATGGTCAAGACTACCCCAACTAGAGCTGTGATGGTCAAGACTACCCCAACTAGAGCTGTGATGGTCAAGACTACCCCCAACTAGGTATGTGACTCGTCAAGACTACCCCAACTAGGAATGTGACTCGTCAAGACTACCCCAACTAGGGCTGTGATGGTCAAGACTACCCCAACTAGGACTGTGATGGTCAAGACTACCCCACCTAGGGCTGTGACGGTCAAGACTACCCCAACTAGGAATGTGACTCATCAAGACTACCCCAACTAGGGCTGTGACGGTCAAGTCTACCCCAACTAGGAATGTGACTCATCAAGACTACCCCAACTAGGATTGTGATGGTCAAGACTACCCCAACTAGGAATGTGACTCATCAAGACTACCCCAACTAGGACTGTGATGGTCAAGACTACCCCCAACTAGGAATGTGATGGTCAAGACTACCCCAACTAGGACTGTGATGGTCAAGACTACCCCAACTAGGACTGTGACGGTCAAGACTACCCCAACTAGGGCTCTGATGGTCAAGACTACCCCCAACTAGGAATGTGACTCGTCAAGACTACCCCAACTAGGAATGTGACTCGTCAAGACTACCCCAACTAGGGCTGTGATTGTCAAGACTACCCCACCTAGGGCTGTGACGGTCAAGAATACCCCAACTAGGAATGTGATGGTGAAGACTACCCCACCTAGGGCTGTGACGGTCAAGAATACCCCAACTAGGAATGTGATGGTGAAGACTACCCCACCTAGGGCTGTGACGGTCAAGACTACCCCAACTAGGAATGTGATGGTGAAGACTACCCCAACTAGGGCTGTGACGGTCAAGACTACCCCAACTAGGAATGTGACGGTCAAGACTACCCCAACTAGAGCTGTGATGGTCAAGACTACCCCCAACTAGGACTGTGATGGTCAAGACTACCCCTAACTAGGGATGTGATTGTCAAGGAATTTTGGATTACGCTAACAGGCCAGCCAAAAGACCGCGGTCTCCATAACAACAGGTTGGAAAGAGTGTAAAAAAAATAATAATTTACGCATATTTTTTCCTTTTCCTCGATTCTTTACCGTATGTGCTGCAATAGAACTAGAATGAATAGAACAGTCGTCCCCCATTCAAGTACATGATGGCATAATGAGTGGACTGGCGAGTGGGTGGATTGCGAGTGTAACCATTGGCGCAATGCAGGAAGTAAAAGCAGGAAGTGTACCCATCAATATGTGCTGTGATTTGTTTGTTTCAACTCGACTCACGTTACAAAAAGCACATTCCATTTCATGGGCCACATCAGTTGACATCATTTGAATTAACATTCTACATTAACATGGAAATGATTGCATCACAATACCAATCGGCCATTGCGACTGTAACAATGGGTTTACCAGTCAAATTCCCATGGTTAGAGGTTCCAGGCCCATTCTATTCAACACCTTGTTTGTTTCAGCAAGGGGCAACAAAGTTTCGTCACGTTGTTAAGAGTTCACGGAGCGCGGTCGGTTGAGTGGTAAGGAGAAAGCAACCAACCGTAGACGATAAGGAGTGAAGACGGGGGGAGGTGCGTCTGCGAGAGCCGAACATCGGACACTAATCTCCTTAATTCCAACAGCAAGGCTCAGATCAACATGGCACTCTTTCTAAAAGGTTTTCTTTCTAATGTTGAAATGAACATGTCTCTAACCTTCCAATTACACCTTCACAAACTGAACTCATGTGTGTTATTGTTTATGTGTTATTTGTTTGTGTGTTATAAGTTATCTGTTTATGTTTGTGTTATTGTTTATGTGTTTACGTGTTATTGTTTATGTGTTTATGTATTTCCCCATCAGCTGTTGCAGAAGCAGCACAATCCCTGCCGTTCCATGAGATGCTGTTTAATTTGTTTTTAAAGGTCATTTTGCTGTTTGTAACTGGAGAAGGGAGTTCCATGTGATCATGACTCTGTATAATATAGTGTGTTTGCCATATATTCATTTTGGACTTGGGGACTGTGAAGAGACCCCTGGTGGCATGTCTTGTAGGGTATGTATGGAGTGTCTGAAGAGACCCCTGGTGGCATGTTTTGTGGGGTATGTCTGGGTGTTTGAAGAGACCCCTGGTGGCATGTCTTGTAGGGTATGTCTGGGTGTCTGAAGAGACCCCTGGTGGCAAGTCTTGTGGGGTATGTATGGGTGTCTGAAGAGACCCCTGGTGGCATGTCTTGAGGGGTATGTATGGGGTGTCTGAAGAGACCCCTGGTGGCATGTCTTGTGGGGTATGTCTGGGTGTCTGAAGAGACCCCTGGTGGTATGTCTTGTGGGGTATGTATGGGGTGTCTGAAGAGACCCCTGGTGGCATGTCATGCGGGGTATGTCTGGGTGTCTGAGCTGAATGCTATCTGATTATGAGGACAATCTGGAATTTTCATTACAGTAATTTTTATCACGGAAACTAGAAGAGAAGCAGGTAATCTCTCATCAGGTAGCCTAGTGGTTAGAGACAGGTAGCCTAGTGGTTAGAGGCAGGTAGCCTAGTGGTTGGAGCATTGGACTAGTAACCGTAAAGGTTGCTAGCACAAATCCCTTAGCTGACAAGGTAAAAATCTGTCGTTCTGCCCCTGAATAAGGCTGTTAACCCACTGTTCCTAGGCCGTCATTTTAAATAATATTTTTTTCTTAAATGACATGCCTAGTTAATTTAGGGCTTCAATCCCGTTAACGGGATGATATGACAACAGCCAGTGAAAGTGCAGGGCGCCAAATTCAAAACAACAGAAATCCCATAATTCAAATTCCTCAAACATACAAGTATCTTATACCATTTTAAAGGTTAATCCCACCACAGTGTCTGATTTCAAACAGGCTTTACAGCAAAAGCACCGAAAAACGACATGTTAGGTCACCACTAAGCCACAGAAAAACACAGCCATTTTTCCAGCTAAAGAGAGGAGTCACAAAAAGCACAAATAGAGAAAAAATGAATTACTAACCTTTGATGATCTTCATCAGATGACACTCATAGGACTTCATGTTACACAACACATGTATGTTTTGGTTGATAAAGTTCATATTTATATAAAAATTGGCGCGCTACGTTCACTAGTTCCAAAAACATCCAGTGATTTTGCATTGCCACATTGATTCAACAGAAATACTCATCATAAATGTAGATGATAATATAGTTATACATATATAATAGTTATACACATGGAATTATAGATATACTTCACCTTAATGCAACCGCTGTGTCAGATTTCAAACAAACTTTATGGAAAAAAGCAAACCATGCAATAATCTGAGACGGCGCTCACAAAATAAAAATACATTTCCACCATGTTGGAGTCAACAGAAACGAGAAATCACATTATAAATATTCCCTTACCTTTGATGATCTTCATCAGAATGCACTCCCAGGAATCCCAGTTCCACAATAATTTGTTTGATTTGTCGATTTGTTCGATAATGTCCATTATTTATGTCCAAGTAGCTACTTTTATACAAATCCAAACACTCGTGCAGGTCCCGCATAACTTCGGACAAAAACTTCAAAAGGTTATATTACAGGTCGAAGAAACATGTCAAACTAAGTATAGAATCAATCTTTAGGGTGTTGTTATCATAAATCTTCAATAAAGTTCCAACTGGAGAAATCCTTTGTGTTTAGAGAAGCAATGGAACGCAGGTCGATATCATGTGAAATGTGCGTGACCAGGAAATGGATCTCTGCCAGTAACCTGAATCATTCAGCTTTTATTCAGTCCCACGACACAGTAGAAGCCTCATTCAAGTTTCTAAAGACGGTTGACATCTAGTGGAAGCCATATCCCACTGTGCATTCAATAGGGGCTGGGTTGAAAATCGACCAACCTCAGAATTCTCACTTCCTGTTTGGATTTCTTCTCAGGTTTTTGCCTGCCATATGAGTTAGGTCATACTCACAGACATCATTCAAACAGCTTTAAAAACTTCAGAGTGTTTTCTATCCAATACTAATAATAATAATATGCATATATTAGCAACTGGGACTGAGGAGCAGGCCGTTTACTCTGGGCACCTTTCATCCAAGCTACTCAATACTGTCCTGCAGCCATAAGAAGTTAAATAAAGATACAAAATAAAAATAAAAAAACTCATCCAGGAAAGACTCCAATGTCTTCCACAGTTGGCTGGATGTCCTTTGGGTGGAAAACCCCAAAATTGATGCAGCTCTTGAGACAAACCGTTGCGCCTGGCACGTGCTTACTGTACCCTATTCAAAGTCACTTCAATACTTTGTCTTGCCCATTCACCCTCTGAATGGCACACATGCCCCTGAACAAGGCAGTTAACCCACTGTTCCTAGGTCGTCCTCCCCTTCACCCACACTGATTGAAGTGGATTTAACAAGTGACATCAATTAAGGGATCATAGCTTTCACCTGGATTCACCTGGTCAGTCTGTGTCATGGAAAGAGCAGGTGTACATAATGTTCTGTTTACTCAGTGTATAGCCGCTGTACACAGTTGGTTCCTGTTTCAGTCACGTAAATGGTCAAGTTCGCGTGGGTGAAACAAAAACACCTTAATGATTGGTTAACTATTGAGCCTCCCACAATGCAGGCGACGATGCAGGCTACAGGACGAAGGTGGTGGAGAGAACCTATAGGAACTTCCACTGCTGTCAAAACCTTCATGTAGACGCAAGTCTGAAAATGTGTATCCCCCATAATGCAGCACACCTGTAAGGGTGACAAAAAGTGTTCCAAGTGTAACCCCCCCCCCATATGTTATCGCCGTGGCAACCGCACAAATGCTCAACCGTCCCGTCTTCAATCTGCTGTTACTTCCCCAGATGTGTTTTTTTTTACAGTGATTTTATTTTCACGTCGGTCTTCATCCAGTACCGGTAATTACACGGTAATTGTGCCAGAACTACCTCAAACCCTCCTTTCCCAGAATACCGCTGTGTTACCAACTGCTCCTGTTAGCGAATAACAAGTTGTGTGAGCATGTCTGTGTGTCTGTGTGTGGGCTGCTAGTGTGAACAACTTCTGTTCCTTCTATCCATCAAAAAAAAAAATCTAACTGTCATGATTTCCCTCCTAACAAACTGTACCACTCTTTATAAAGTGCAACAGAGGGATAGATAGAGAGAGAGGGAGGGAGGGAGGGAGGGAGAGAGAGAGAGAGAGAGAGAGAGAGAGACAACTGAATGCTCTGTATTGCAGTCAGTCAGCCAGCCAGACAGTTAGCCAGCCAGCCAGTCAGTCCGCCAGTCCGTCAGCCAGTCCGTCAGCCAGTCAGTCAGCCAGTCCGTCAGCCAGTCAGTCAGCCAGTCAGTCAGCCAGCCAGCCAGTCCGTCAGCCAGTCAGTCAGCCAGTCAGCCAGCCAGTCCGTCAGCCAGTCAGTCAGCCAGTCAGTCAGCCAGTCACTCAGCCAGCCAGTCCGTCAGCCAGTCAGTCAGCCAGTCCGTCAGCCAGTCAGTCAGCCAGTCCGTCAGCCAGTCAGTCAGCCAGTCCGTCAGCCAGTCAGTCAGCCAGTCAGTCAGCCAGTCAGTCAGCCAGACAGTTAGCCAGCCAGCCAGCCAGCCAGTCAGTCAGCCAGCCAGTCCGTCAGCCAGTCAGTCAGCCAGTCCGTCAGCCAGTCAGTCAGCCAGTCCGTCAGCCAGTCAGTCAGCCAGTCAGTCAGCCAGTCAGTCAGCGAGACAGCCAGCCAGCCAGTCAGCCAGTCAGTCAGCCAGTCAGTCAGTCAGTCAGTCAGTCAGTCAGCCAGTCCGTCAGCCAGTCAGTCAGCCAGTCAGCCAGTCAGTCAGCCAGTCAGTCAGTCAGCCAGTCAGTCAGCCAGTCAGCCAGTCAGTCAGTCAGTCAGACAGTTAGCCAGCCAGCCAGCCAGCCAGTCAGTCAGCCAGCCAGTCCGTCAGCCAGTCAGTCAGCCAGTCCGTCAGCCAGTCAGTCAGCCAGTCCGTCAGCCAGTCAGTCAGCCAGTCAGTCAGCCAGTCAGTCAGCGAGACAGCCAGCCAGCCAGTCAGCCAGTCAGTCAGCCAGTCAGTCAGTCAGTCAGTCAGCCAGTCCGTCAGCCAATCAGTCAGCCAGTCAGCCAGTCAGTCAGCCAGTCAGTCAGTCAGCCAGTCAGTCAGCCAGTCAGCCAGTCAGTCAGTCAGTCAGCCAGTCAGCCAGTCAGTCAGTCAGCCAGTCAGCCAGTCCGTCAGCCAGTCAGTCCGTCAGCCAGTCAGTCCGCCAGTCCGTCAGCCAGTCAGTCAGTCCGCCAGTCCGTCAGCCAGTCCGTCAGCCAGTCCGTCAGCCAGTCAGTCAGCCAGTCAGTCAATCAGTCAGTCAGCGAGACAGCCATATTGAAATAAAATATATTAATAAACCAATAGAGGAAAAATAGCTGAATAAATGTCCATGGAGGAGAACAGAGGTGGGATCAGGGGGATTCCTGGTGATATTAAAGGGATTGGCTACTGGATATTGAGATATTAAAATGCAAGGTCCTGTAGATGTGGGGACATTAAAGGCACTGTCTGGCCCTTGTAGATGTAGGAATATTAAAGGGACGGTGGATCCCGTTTAGATGCAGGGACATTAAAGAGACGGTTCAGTCTCCTGTGGATTCTGGAATATTAAAGGGACGGTGGGATCCTGTTTAGATGCAGGGACATTAAAGAGACGGTTCAGTCTCCTGTGGGGCAGTGTGTCCACATGGGCTGGCCTGCATGCTGTGTACCAGGAGATGGAGGACGAAGGGATTATGTGACGTTGAGGAATAAAGCAGCCCGACTCTACAGGACAACTACAACATAGATGGACTATTGATTTTAAAACAGCTAATCCTAACCTTGACCTTTAACACGTAACCTTGACTCTAATCCTAATCTTAACCGATTACTCAAACTATAATGTTTGGATTTCCACATTATCGACTTCAACAAATCTCCACATTATGCCATTGATTTGTACCACTAATCCTAACCTGGACACTTACACTAAGATTTTAAACATAATCCTAATCCTCTCTAACCTGGACCCTTACTCTGTGACCTTAAACCGAATCCTAACTTTAACCTGGACCCTTACTCTGTGAATTTAAACATAATCCTAACTTTAACCTGGACCCTTACTCTGTGATTTTAAACATAATCCTAATCCTCTCTAACCTGGACCCTTACTCTGTGACCTTAAACCTAATCCTAACTTTAACCTGGACCCTTACTCTGTGACCTTAAATATAATCCTAACTTTAACCTGGACCCTTACTCTGTGATTTTAAACATAATCCTAATCCTCTCTAACCTGGACCCTTACTCTGTGACCTTAAACCTAATCCTAACTTTAACCTGGACCCTTACTCTGTGAATTTAAACATAATCCTAACTTTAACCTGGACCCTTACTCAGTGACCTTAAACATAATCCTAAACCTATCTAACCTGGACCCTTACTCTGTGATTTTAAACATAATCCTATCTAACCTGGACCCTTACTCTGTGAATTTAAACATAATCCTATCTAACCTGGACCCTTACTCTGTGAACATAATCATAATCCATTACATAATCAGAACACTTTTCAATTAGCTTTTCAATGAGCCGTCAAAGATCTGTCATTTTCTCCATCTTGATATTGATTTCAACCAGTGATCCTTGACCTGTATCTTAACCTTTAACATCTAACCTAATCAATTACATTAACCATAATGTTTTCTTTGAGATGTATTGATTATTGAGATCTACTGATTTACATAATAGAAAAATGTATTCATTTGATCCGTGTTAAAATCTATATGCAGAGGTGTTTGTGGAGCTGTCAGTAGCCCTATCTGCAACCAGTCAGCAGTCATACTTCCCTATCTGTAACCAGTCAGCTGTCAGCAGTCATACTGCCCTTTCTGCAACCAGTCAGCAGTCATACTGCCCTATCTGCAACCAGTCAGCTGTCAGCAGTCACACTGCCTTATCTGCAACCAGTCAGCAGTCATACTGTCCTATCTGCAACCAGTCAGCAGTCATACTGCCCTATCTGTAACCAGTCAGCAGTCATACTTCCCTATCTGCAACCAGTCAGCTGTCAGCAGTCATATTGCCCTATCTGCAACCAGTCAGCAGCCATACTGCCCTATCTGCACCCAGTCAGCAGTCATACTGCCCTATCTGCCACCAGTCAGCTGTCAGCAGTCACACTGCCCTATCTGCAACCAGTCAGCAGTCATACTGCCCTATCTGTAACCAGTCAGCTGTCATAATGCCCTATCGGTAACCAGTAAGCAGTCATACTGCCCTTGCTGTACCCAGTCAGCAGTCATACTGCCCTATCTGTAACCAGTCTGCTGTCATACACCCCTATCTGTACCCAGTCAGCAGCCATACTTCCCTATCTGCAACGAGTCAGCTGTCAGTAGTCATACTGCCCTATCTGTAACCAGTCAGCAGTCATACTGCCCTATCTGTAACCGGTCAGCTATAAGCAGTCATACTTCCCTATCTGTAACCAGTCAGCAGTCATACTGCCCTATCTGTAACCAGTCAGCTGTCAGCAGTCATACTGCCCTATCTGTAACCAGTCAGCAGTCATACTGCCCTATCTGTAACCAGTCAGCAGTCATCTTGCCCTATCTTTAACCAGTCAGCAGTCATACTGCCCTATCTGTAACCAGTCAGCAGTCATACTGCCCTATCTGTAACCAGTCAGCAGTCATACTGCCCTATCTGTACCCAGTCAGTAAAGATATATCACACATGAATGTTTAGGACCCCCATTCCAGGATGACTTTAACAGCCTATTACTATCAATCAGTGGTCCCAGTATGTGTGTGTGTGTGTGTGTGTGTGTGTGTGTCTCTGTCTGTGTGTGTCTGTGTGTGTGTGTCTTCATCTGTGTGTGTCTGTCTGTGTCCGTGTGCGTGTGTGTGTGTGTGTGTGTGTGTGTGTGTGTGTGTGTGTGTGTGTGTGTGTGTGTGTGTCTTCATCTGTGTGTGTGTGTGTGTGTGTGTGTGTGTGTGTGTGTGTGTGTGTGTGTGTATGTGTGTGTGAAGCCTTGTATAGCCAGCTACACTAACGAGCTAGAACAGTAATGAAACAACTCTGGCAAACGAGCTTGTCTTTAAATCCAATTAGCTCGGGGGTGTCACATCCATTGAGAGTGAAAGCACAGAAATATCATTGGTTATTTTGCCTGTAAAAGGACAGAGGACCACTGAGGTAATACCACACAGCTATGCATTTTTTATTCTGATTACATTTTGGTTAGCAACTTGATTCATAATTAGGTAGTTTGATTTATAAACATAAAAATTTCTAGTGAGCATCCATTGTTGTTATTGTTAAGCACCGCAGCAAATAGGACAACTGGGATCGAGATGGTACTATGATTTAGAGCCCACTGCAGCAAATCGGACAACTGGAATAGAGATGGTACTGTGATTTAGAGTCCACTGCAGCAAATAGGACAACTGGAATAGAGATGGTACTATGATTTAGAGTCCACTGCAGCAAATAGGACAGCTGGAATAGAGATGGTACTATGATTTAGAGTCCACTGCAGCAAATAGGACAACTGGAATAGAGATGGTACTATGATTTAGAGTCCACTGCAGCAAATAGGACAACTGGAATAGAGATGGTACTATGATTTAGAGCCCACTGCAGCAAATAGGACAACTGGAATAGAGATGGTACTGTGATTTAGAGCCCACTGCAGCAAATAGGACAACTGGAATAGAGATGGTACTATGATTTAGAGCCCACTGCAACAAATAGGACAACTGGAATAGAGATGGTACTATGATTTAGAGCCCACTGCAGCAAATAGGACAACTGGAATAGAGATGGTACTGTGATTTAGAGCCCACTGCAGCAAATAGGACAACTGGAATAGAGATGGTACTATGATTTAGAGCCCACTGCAACAAATAGGACAACTGGAATAGAGATGGTACTATGATTTAGAGCCCACTGCAGCAAATAGGACAACTGGAATAGAGATGGTACTATGATTTAGAGCCCACTGCAGCAAATAGGACAACTGGAATAGAGATGGTACTATGATTTAGAGCCCACTGCAGCAAATAGGACAACTGGAATAGAGATGGTACTATGATTTAGAGCCCAGTGTTTTGCACAGCCGTGTGACATGACTGGATGTAAACCTTATTGCACTAAACGAGTACCTCTCTCAGACATATACATGTTGTATGTATACCAGATTTTTGGTTTAAGTCACATTTTCCAGATACGGCTTAATTAAGTAATAAGGCTCGAGGAGGTCTGGTGTACGGCCAATATACCACAGCTAAAGGATGTTCTTAGGCATGACGCAACGCAGAGTGCTTGGACACAGTACTTATACAACACAACAGAATAGAGTACTGAATACAACAGAATAGAGTACTGAATACAACACAAGAGAATAGAGTACTGAATACAACACAACAGAACAGAGTACTGAATACAACACAACAGAACAGAGTACTGAATACAACACAACAGAACAGAGTACTGAATACAACACAACAGAACAGAGTACTGAATACAAACACAACAGAACAGAGTACTGAATACAACTCAACAGAACAGAGTACTGAATACAAACACAACAGAACAGAGTACTGAATACAACTCAACAGAACAGAGTACTGAATACAACACAACAGAACAGAGTACTGAATACAACACAACAGAACAGAGTACTGAATACAACACAACAGAACAGAGTACTGAATACAACACAACAGAACAGAGTACTGAATACAACACAACAGAACAGAGTACTGAATACAACACAACAGAACAGAGTACTGAATACAAACACAACAGAACAGAGTACTGAATACAACTCAACAGAACAGAGTACTGATAACAACACAACAGAGCAGAGCAGGACTGTGAGATGAAGACACTGTTGACAGTAACAGAGATGACATAGATATCAAGTAATCCTAAACTAGCCAGCATGACCGTTTCCCAAATGCACCCGATTCCCAAAAAGGCCCTGGTCAAAAGCGTTGCACTGTAGGGTACCATTTGGGACGCAACCTATGAATTTGTTCCTAATGAGAGTTAATTCATAATGAGCAGGAGATCGGCAGAAGAAACAACTGTCCCTGATGAATGAATGTCACTGGCATCGCCTGAAGTTAAATCACGTTCTCTGGGTTGACTGTCATTCTGTTAAAGCTGGGTTTGACTGTCATTCTGCTATAGCTGGGTTTACTGTCATTCTGTTAAAGCTGGGTTTGACTGTCATTCTGCTATAGCTGGGGTTGACTGTCATTCTGCTATAGCTGGGGTTGACTGTCATGCTGCTATAGCTGGGTTTGACTGTCATGCTGCTATAGATGGGTTTGACTGTCATTCTGCTATAGCTGGGATTGACTGTCATGCTGCGATAGCTGGGGTTGACTGTCATGCTGCTATAGCTGGGGTTGACTGTCATGCTGCTATTGATGGGGTTGACTGACATTCTGCTATAGCTGGGTTTGCCTGTCATTCTGCTATAGCTGGGATTGACTGTCATGCTGCGATAGCTGGGGTTGACTGTCATTCTGCTATAGCTGGGGTTGACTGTCATTCTGCTATAGCTGGGGTTGACTGTCATTCTGCTATAGCTGGGGTTGACTGTCATTCTGCTGGGCTGGGGTTGACTGTCATTCTGCTGGGCTGGGGTTGACTGTCATGCTGCTATAGCTGGGGTTAACTGTCATTCTGCTATAGCTGGGGTTGACTGTCATGCTGCTATAGCTGGGGTTGACTGTCATTCTGCTATAGCTGGGGTTGACTGTCATTCTGCTATAGCTGGGGTTGACTGTCATTCTGCTATAGCTGGGGTTGACTGTCATTCTGCTATAGCTGGGGTTGACTGTCATTCTGCTACAGATGGGGTTGACTGTCATTCTGCTATAGATGGGTTTGATTGTAATTCTGCTATAGCTGGGGTTGACTGTCATTCTGCTGGGCTGGGGTTGACTGTCATTCTGCTGGGCTGGGGTTGACTGTCATTCTGCTATAGCTGTGGTTGACTGTCATTCTGCTATAGCTGGGGTTGACTGTCATTCTGCTATAGCTGGGGTTGACTGTCATGCTGCGATAGCTGGGGTTGACTGTCATTCTGCTATAGCTGGGGTTGACTGTCATTCTGCTGAGCTGGGGTTGACTGTCATTCTGCTATAGCTGGGGTTGATTGTCATTCTGCTGGGCTGGGGTTGACTGTCATTCTGCTGGGCTGGGGTTGACTGTCATTCTGCTATAGCTGGGGTTGACTGTCATTCTGCTATAGCTGGGTTTGACTGTCATTCTGATATAGCTGGGGTTGACTGTCATTCTGCTGAGCTGGGGTTGACTGTCATTCTGCTGGGCTGGGGTTGACTGTCATTCTGCTATAGCTGGGGTTGACTGTCATTCTGCTGGGCTGGGGTTGACTGTCATTCTGCTGGGCTGGGGTTGACTGTCATTCTGCTATAGCTGGGGTTGACTGTCATTCTGCTATAGCTGGGTTTGACTGTCATTCTGCTGGGCTGGGGTTGACTGTCATTCTGATATAGCTGGAGTTGACTGTCATTCTGCTATAGCTGGGGTTGACTGTCATTCTGATATAGCTGGGGTTGACTGTCATTCTGCTGGGCTGGGGTTGACTGTCATTCTGCTATAGCTGGGGTTGACTGTCATTCTGCTGGGCTGGGGTTGACTGTCATTCTGCTATAGCTGGGGTTGACTGTCATTCTGATATAGCTGGGGTTGACTGTCATGCTGCTATAGCTGGGGTTGACTGTCATGCTGCTATAGCTGGGGTTGACTGTCATGCTGCTATAGCTGGGGTTGACTGTCATGCTGCGATAGCTGGGGTTGACTGTCATTCTGATATAGCTGGGGTTGACTGTCATTCTGATATAGCTGGGGTTGACAGTCATGCTGCTATAGCTGGGGTTGTCTGTCATTCTGCTATAGCTGGGGTTGACTGTCATTCTGCTATAGCTGGGGTTGACTGTCATTCTGCTATAGCTGGGGTTGACTGTCATTCTGCTATAGCTGGGTTTGACTGTCATGCTGCTATAGATGGGTTTGACTGTCATGCTGCTATAGCTGGGGTTGACTGTCATTCTGCTATAGCTGGGGTTGAATGTCATTCTGCTATAGCTGGGGTTGACTGTCATTCTGCTATAGCTGGGGTTGACTGTAAAAACATCAACTCACCTTTTGGTTTGAAAAGAGTAAATCAAATAAGACGGCCGGTAGGAACACCTTATCCTGGTTTATCCTGGTTTATCCTGGTTTATCCTGGTTTATCCTGGTTTATCCTGGTTTAGCCTGGTTTATACTGGTTTATCCTGGTTTATCCTGGTTTAGCCTGGTTTATCTTGGTTTAACCTGGTTTATCCTGGTTTATCCTGGTTTAGCCTGGTTTATCCTGGTTTAGCCTGGTTTATCCTGGTTTAACCTGGTTAATCCTGGTTTAGCCTGGTTTAGCCTGGTTTATCCTGGTTTAACCTGGTTTATCCTGGTTTACCCTGGTTTATCCTGGTTTACCCTGGTTTATCCTGGTTTATCCTGGTTTACCCTGGTTTATCCTGGTTTAGCCTGGTTTTGCGTGGTTTATCCTGGTTTATCCTGATTTATCCTGGTTTATCCTGGTTTATCCTGGTTTAGCCTGGTTTAGCCTATACAGGCCATTAAAATATTGATCTTGAAGCAGATCTGTGTGTGTCTGTGTGTCCCTCTGTGTATTTGTGTGTGTGTGTGTCCCGCTGTGTGCGTGCGTGTGTGTGTGTGTGCCGCTGTGTGTGTGTGTCCCGCTGTGTGTGTTTGTGTGTGCGTGTCCCTCTGTGTGTGTGTGTGTGTGTGTGTGTGTGTGTGTGTGTGTGTGTGTGTGAGTGTGTGTGTGTGTGTGTCCCGCTGTGTGTGTGTGTCCTGCTGTGTTTGTGTGTGTGTGCGTGTCCCACTGTGTGTGTGTGTGTGTGTGTGTGTGTGTCTGTGTGTCCCGCTGTATTTGTGTGTGTGTGTGTGCGTGTGTGTCCCGCTGTGTGTGTGTGTGTGTCCTGCTGTGTTTGTGTGTGTGTGCGTGTCCCACTGTGTGTGTTTGTGTGTGTGTGTGTGTGTGTGTGTGTGTGTGTGTGTGTGTGTGTGTGAGTGTGTACATCCTGTCATCTTTATCATTAAGCCAATGTATTGCTGATTCGAAAGAGTTAGACCTGGGCGATATGGCAAATAAAATATCACGATATCTATATATTTTTTTAAGTCGATAACGATGATTATCACAATATTAATCAAATAATGTTTATAAGGTGCATATCTGCTTCAAACTCAAGAACGCCTGAACAAACATTTTTATTATGTGAGCTACACAAACTTATACTTGAAGGAAATTTATTCCATGTTTGCGTGGAGCACCATACCTGGGGTCAATTAGATTGATAAGCCTCTTGAAACCTTCCTTTTCGACTGTGCTAATTGGTAGCATGTCCTTAGCAATGCTATGCATAATAGCATTTGTGATGTCTTGGTCTTTTCGATGTTTGCTTGTAGGGTATAAAAGCTGTCAGTGTTGACTGCTTCGGGCGAACATCCCTAGATTTGGTTGATCAATACCGTGGCGCTAACTCAAACTTCCTGTATGGTCCAAAGAGTGACTTTGCTTCAGATGTTGAAAAAGGTTTGTCGTATTACCAGACTTCGTAGCCACCTGTCTACGGCACAATTTGCCCCGAACATTGTTCTGCTCTTTTGTCGGACTTCAAAAAAGCCAAAACCAACTTCAAAATGACTGAAACCGTTTAACCCTTTTCATCGATGATTTCTTGGTTGGAAGCTGCTCCTTCTCCATGGCTTTCACTGCCACTGTTTTCACCTACATCACTCACTTAGTGGTTAATAGTGGCTACTCCATCACTCATTTAGTGGTTCAAAGTGGCTACTCCATCACCCATTTAGTGGTTAACAGTGGCTACTCCATCACCCATTTAGTGGTTAATAGAGGCTACTCCACCACTCACTTAGTGGTTAATAGAGGCTACTCCATCACTCATTTAGTGGTTAATAGAGGCTACTCCATCACTCATTTAGTGGTTAATAGTGACTACTCCATCACTCATTTAGTGGTTAATAGTGACTACTCCATCACCCATTTAGTGGTTAATAGAGGCTACTCCATCACTCATTTAGTGGTTAATAGAGGCTACTCCATCACTCATTTAGTGGTTAATAGAGGCTACTCCATCACTCATTTAGTGGTTAATAGTGACTACTCCATCACTCATTTAGTGGTTAATAGAGGCTACTACATCACCCATTTAGTGGTTAATAGAGGCTACTCCATCACTCATTTAGTGGTTAATAGAGGCTACTCCATCACTCATTTAGTGGTTAATAGAGGCTACTCCATCACTCATTTAGTGGTTAATAGTGGCTACTCCATCACTCATTTAGTGGTTAATAGAGGCTACTCCATCACTCATTTAGTGGTTAATAGTGGCTACTCCATCACTCATTTAGTGGTTAATAGAGGCTACTCCATCACTCATTTAGTGGTTAATAGTGACTACTCCATCACTCATTTAGTGGTTAATAGAGGTTACTCCATCACTCATTTAGTGGTTAATAGAGGCTACTCCATCACTCATTTAGTGGTTAATAGTGACTACTCCATCACTCATTTAGTGGTTAATAGTGGCTACTCCATCACTCATTTAGTGGTTAATAGAGGCTACTCCATCACTCATTTAGTGGTTAATAGTGGCTACTCCATCACCCATTTAGTGGTTAATAGAGGCTACTCCATCACTCATTTAGTGGTTAATAAAGGCTACTCCATCACTCATTTAGTGGTTAATAGTGGCTACTCCATCACTCATTTAGTGGTTAATAGTGGCTACTCCATCACTCATTTAGTGGTTAATAGAGGCTACTCCATCACTCATTTAGTGGTTAATAGAGGCTACTCCATCACTCCAGGTGCTAAGTGGTTTTTAGTGGGCGTGTACCTCTCCACGTGCATATTGTCACTTCTCCTCACGTTCCTGCTGCGTCACAGAGGTATCTAAATATTCTATATCGACATTATAGAAAATGAATCTAAATGTTTTTATATAGTGATTGAGGGAAGTATTTACCTCGATAATTATTGATATTGATTTATCGCCCAGTCCTAGAAAGAGTTCTTCCAGCTAAATTCCCTTGAATTAATCCTCCACCTCTATCTGATACAGTACTTCTATAGGTTTGAGGCCATGGTAACACCTCTATCTGATACAGTACTTCTATAGGTTTGAGGCCATGGTAACACCTCTATCTGATACAGTACTTCTATAGGTTTGAGGCCATGGTAACACCTCTATCTGATACAGTACTTCTATAGGTCTGAGACCATGGTAACACCTCTATCTGATACAGTACTTCTATAAGTCTGAGGCCACGGTAACACCTCTATTCTCCTCATATCTCTGCCCTTTTCTCTTAGAGTGATGGTCTATATTCTCCTCATCTCTCTGCCCTTTTCTCTTAGAGTGATGGTCTATATTCTCCTCATCTCTCTGTCCTTTGCTCTTAGAGTGATGGTCTATATTCTCCTCATCTCTCTGTCCTTTTCTCTTAGAGTGATGGTCTATATTCTCCTCATCTCTCTGTCCTTTTCTCTTAGAGTTATGGTCTATATTCTCATCTCTCTGCCCTTTTCTCTTAGAGTGATGGTCTATACTCTCCTCATCTCTCTGCCCTTTTCTCTTAGAGTGATGGTCTATATTCTCCTCATCTCTCTGCCCTTTTCTCTTAGAGTGATGGTCTATATTCTCCACATCTCTCTACCCTTTTCTCTTAGAGTGATGGTCTATATTCTCCACATCTCTCTGCCCTTTTCTCTTAGAGTGATGGTCTATATTCTCCTCATCTCTCTGTCCTTTTCTCTTAGAGTGATGGTCTATATTCTCCTCATCTCTCTGCCCTTTTCTCTTAGAGTGATGGTCTATATTCTCCACATCTCTCTACCCTTTTCTCTTAGAGTGATGGTCTATATTCTCCACATCTCTCTGCCCTTTTCTCTTAGAGTGATGGTCTATATTCTCCTCATCTCTCTGCCCTTTTCTCTTAGAGTGATGGTCTATATTCTCCTCATCTCTCTGCCCTTTTCTCTTAGAGTGATGGTCTATATTCTCCACATCTCTCTGCCCTTTTCTCTTAGAGTGATGGTCTATATTCTCCACATCTCTCTGCCCTTTTCTCTTAGAGTGATGGTCTATATTCTCCTCATCTCTCTGCCCTTTTCTCTTAGAGTGATGGTCTATATTCTCCTCATCTCTCTGCCCTTTTCTCTTAGAGTGATGGTCTATATTCTCCTCATCTCTCTGTCCTTTGCTCTTAGAGTGATGGTCTATATTCTCATCATATCTCTGCCCTTTTCTCTTAGAGTGATGGTCTATATTCTCCACATCTCTCTGTCCTTTTCTCTTAGAGTGATGGTCTATATTCTCCTCATCTCTCTGTCCTTTGCTCTTAGAGTGATGGTCTATATTCTCCACATCTCTCGGTCCTTTTCTCTTAGAGTGATGGTCTATATTCTCCACATCTCTCTGCCCTTTTCTCTTAGAGTGATGGTCTATATTCTCCACATCTCTCTGTCCTTTTCTCTTAGAGTGGTGGTCTATATTCTCCTCATATCTCTGCCCTTTTCTCTTAGAGTGGTCTATATTCTCCACATCTCTCTGCCCTTTTCTCTTAGAGTGATGGTCTATATTCTCCTCATCTCTCTGCCCTTTTCTCTTAGAGTGATGGTCTATATTCTCCTCATCTCTCTGCCCTTTTCTCTTAGAGTGATGGTCTATATTCTCCACATCTCTCTACCCTTTTCTCTTAGAGTGATGGTCTATATTCTCCACATCTCTCTGCCCTTTTCTCTTAGAGTGATGGTCTATATTCTCCTCATCTCTCTGCCCTTTTCTCTTAGAGTGATGGTCTATATTCTCCTCATCTCTCTGCCCTTTTCTCTTAGAGTGATGGTCTATATTCTCCACATCTCTCTGCCCTTTTCTCTTAGAGTGATGGTCTATATTCTCCACATCTCTCTGCCCTTTTCTCTTAGAGTGATGGTCTATATTCTCCTCATCTCTCTGCCCTTTTCTCTTAGAGTGATGGTCTATATTCTCCTCATCTCTCTGCCCTTTTCTCTTAGAGTGATGGTCTATATTCTCCTCATCTCTCTGTCCTTTGCTCTTAGAGTGATGGTCTATATTCTCATCATATCTCTGCCCTTTTCTCTTAGAGTGATGGTCTATATTCTCCACATCTCTCTGTCCTTTTCTCTTAGAGTGATGGTCTATATTCTCCTCATCTCTCTGTCCTTTGCTCTTAGAGTGATGGTCTATATTCTCCACATCTCTCGGTCCTTTTCTCTTAGAGTGATGGTCTATATTCTCCACATCTCTCTGCCCTTTTCTCTTAGAGTGATGGTCTATATTCTCCACATCTCTCTGTCCTTTTCTCTTAGAGTGATGGTCTATATTCTCCTCATATCTCTGCCCTTTTCTCTTAGAGTGGTCTATATTCTCCTCATCTCTCTGCCCTTTTCTCTTAGAGTGATGGTCTATATTCTCCTCATCTCTCTGTCCTTTTCTCTTAGAGTGATGGTCTATATTCTCCACATCTCTCTGCCCTTTTCTCTTAGAGTGATGGTCTATATTCTCCACATCTCTCTGCCCTTTTCTCTTAGAGTGATGGTCTATATTCTCCTCATCTCTCTGCCCTTTTCTCTTAGAGTGATGGTCTATATTCTCCTCATCTCTCTGTCCTTTTCTCTTAGAGTGATGGTCTATATTCTCCACATCTCTCTGCCCTTTTCTCTTAGAGTGATGGTCTATATTCTCCTCATCTCTCTGCCCTTTTCTCTTATAGTGATGGTCTATATTCTCCTCATCTCTCTGCCCTTTTCTCTTAGAGTGATGGTCTATATTCTCCTCATCTTTCTGCCCGTTTCTCTTAGAGTGATGGTCTATATTCTCCTCATCTCTCTGTCCTTTTCTCTTAGAGTGATGGTCTATATTCTCCTCATCTCTCTGTCCTTTTCTCTTACAGTGATGGTCTATATTCTCCTCATCTCTCTGCCCTTTTCTCTTAGAGTGATGGTCTATATTCTCCTCATCTCTCTGTCCTTCCTCGTTAAACAGCAGCAGCTGTTGCTCCCTTTGGTACAATCTGGGTCTGCCATTAGAGATCACAGGAAGACAGAGATGCTTAGTGACAGCTACCGATGCCACTGGTGAAGAGAGCTACGTTCGAGGCATGAGAGGCGTGTCACCCAACCAACCTCCGCCCCCTTATGGACTGAGGCTATGTCCCAAAATGCAAACTCTATTCCCTATAGTACTGTGCCAGATGTATTATAGTGCACTACTTTTGACCAAGGCACATAGGGCTAGTGCACTATATAGGGACTAAACACTTTATAGTGTGCCATTTGGGAGGATGTCAGGATACAGCCTGGCCTCTCAGAGTTCACCTTTGTTCTAGCTATCTGAAAGGCAGGCGGCTAATTGTGTGACAAGGGTCAGGTTGGGGAGGAAAGGAGACCGTCTGAGTCGTGCCTCTCTCTGTGTCTTCTTAAAGCCACACGTCTGGCTCACTTGTCAAACACACTGCAGCAATACAGATGAAATTAGGAACAGGGAGAGGGAGGGAGGGAGGGAGGGAGGGAGGGAGGGAGGGAGGGGGGGAGGAAGGATGGAAGGAAGGAAGGAAGGATGGAAGGAAGGAAGGATGGAAGGAAGGAAGGAAGGAAGGGAGGGAGGGAGGGGGGGAGGGAGGAAGGAAGGAAGGAAGGAAGGAAGGAAGGAAGGAAGGAAGGAAGGAAGGAAAAAGGGAGGGAGGGGTGCAAGGAGAGGAGGGAAGGAGGGGTGGAAGGAGAGGAGGGAAGGAGGGGTGGAAGGAGAGGAGGGAAGGAGGGGTGGAAGGAGAGGAGGGAAGGAGGGGTGGAAGGAGGGAAGGAGGGGTGGAAGGAGAGGAGGGAAGGAGGGGTGGAAGGAGAGGAGGGAAGGAGGGGTGGAAGGAGAGGAGGGAAGGAGGGGTGGAAGGATAGGAGGGAAGGAGGGGTGGAAGGAGAGGAGGGAAGGAGGGGTGGAAGGAGAGGAGGGAAGGAGGGGTGGAAGGAGAGGAGGGAAGGAGGGGTGGAAGGAGAGGAGGGAAGGAGGGGTGGAAGGAGAGGAGGGAAGGAGGGGTGGAAGGAGAGGAGGGAAGGAGGGGTGGAAGGAGAGGAGGGAAGGAGGGGTGGAAGGAGAGGAGGGAAGGAGGGGTGCAAGGAGAGGAGGGAAGGAGGGGTGGAAGGAGAGGAGGGAAGGAGGGGTGGAAGGAGAGGAGGGAAGGAGGGGTGGAAGGAGAGGAGGGAAGGAGGGGTGGAAGGATAGGAGGGAAGGAGGGGTGAAGGAGAGGAGGGAAGGAGGGGTGGAAGGAGAGGAGGGAAGGAGGGGTGGAAGGAGAGGAGGGAAGGAGGGGTGGAAGGAGAGGAGGGAAGGAGGGGTGGAAGGATAGGAGGGAAGGAGGGGTGGAAGGAGAGGAGGGAAGGAGGGGTGGAAGGAGAGGAGGGAAGGAGGGGTGCAAGGAGAGGAGGGAAGGAGGGGTGGAAGGAGAGGAGGGAAGGAGGGGTGCAGGAGGAGGAGGGAAGGAGGGGTGGAAGGAGAGGAGGGAAGGAGGGGTGGAAGGAGAGGAGGGAAGGAGGGGTGGAAGGAGAGGAGGGAAGGAGGGGTGCAAGGAGAGGAGGGAAGGAGGGGTGGAAGGAGAGGAGGGAAGGAGGGGTGGAAGGAGAGGAGGGAAGGAGGGGTGGAAGGAGAGGAGGGAAGGAGGGGTGGAAGGATAGGAGGGAAGGAGGGGTGAAGGAGAGGAGGGAAGGAGGGGTGGAAGGAGAGGAGGGAAGGAGGGGTGGAAGGAGAGGAGGGAAGGAGGGGTGGAAGGAGAGGAGGGAAGGAGGGGTGGAAGGAGAGGAGGGAAGGAGGGGTGGAAGGATAGGAGGGAAGGAGGGGTGCAAGGAGAGGAGGGAAGGAGGGGTGGAAGGAGAGGAGGGAAGGAGGGGTGCAAGGAGAGGAGGGAAGGAGGGGTGGAAGGAGAGGAGGGAAGGAGGGGTGGAAGGAGAGGAGGGAAGGAGGGGTGGAAGGAGAGGAGGGAAGGAGGGGTGCAAGGAGAGGAGGGAAGGAGGGGTGGAAGGAGAGGAGGGAAGGAGGGGTGGAAGGAGAGGAGGGAAGGAGGGGTGGAAGGAGAGGAGGGAAGGAGGGGTGCAAGGAGAGGAGGGAAGGAGGGGTGGAAGGAGAGGAGGGAAGGAGGGGTGGAAGGAGAGGAGGGAAGGAGGGGTGGAAGGAGAGGAGGGAAGGAGGGGTGCAAGGAGAGGAGGGAAGGAGGGGTGGAAGGAGAGGAGGGAAGGAGGGGTGGAAGGAGAGGAGGGAAGGAGGGGTGGAAGGAGAGGAGGGAAGGAGGGGTGGAAGGAGAGGAGGGAAGGAGGGGTGGAAGGAGAGGAGGGAAGGAGGGGTGGAAGGAGAAGGAGGGAAGGAGGGGTGGAAGGAGAGGAGGGAAGGAGGGGTGGAAGGAGAGGAGGGAAGGAGGGGTGGAAGGAGAGGAGGGAAGGAGGGGTGGAAGGAGAGGAGGGAAGGAGGGGTGGAAGGAGAGGAGGGAAGGAGGGGTGGAAGGAGAGGAGGGAAGGAGGGGTGGAAGGAGAGGAGGGAAGGAGGGGTGGAAGGAGAGGAGGGAAGGAGGGGTGGAAGGAGGGGTGGAAGGAGAAGAAGCACTCTCTTTTCTTTCTGCTAGAAGCAGCAGTTTTGTGTTTTTTGGGGGTTCTATTGTCGTCAAATTTGAGTTGAGCTGAAAACAGGTGGGAGGAGTAAGGGGGGCGAGGAGTGCTGGTAAAATGATAAGACAGAGGAACTACAAGGCCTGTGAGAGGATGATAACTCACACACACAGCAATTTTCTATTATTTCTCTATTTTCTGTGTCTCTATACTGTCCGTAAGGCCCGTAAGGAAGGAAGCATTTCACTGTTATTTAGGAAGCATGTGACGAATAAACATTGAATTGGTTTGATTTATCAAATCCCCTTCCGGCGTTTCTAATGACTTGGTACAGTTGTTGGGCATCATGTGCCGGGAGAAGAGGAGAGACGGAGGGGAGGGAAGGAGAGAGGAGGTGAGGGAAGGAAGGAGGGGAGAGGAGGAGAGAGGAGGGGAGAGAAGGAGAGAGGAGGGGAGAGGAGGAGAGAGGAGGGGAGAGGAGAGAGGAGGGGAGGGAAGGAAGGAGGGGAGAGGAGGAGAGAGGAGGGGAGGGAAGGAAGGAGCGGAGAGGAGGAGAGAGGAGGGGAGGGAAGGAAGGAGGGGAGAGGAGGAGAGACGGAGGGGAGAGAAGGAGAGAGGATGGGAGGGAAGGAAGGAGCGGAGAGGAGGAGAGACGGAGGGGAGGGAAGGAGAGAGGAGGTGAGGGAAGGAAGGGGGGGAGAGAAGGAGAGAGGGAGGGGAGAGAAGGAGACAGGAGGGGAGAGAAGGAGAGAGGAGGGGAGGGAAGGAAGGAGGGGAGAGAAGGAGAGACAGAGGGGAGGGAAGGAGAGAGGAGGTGAGGGAAGGAAGGAGGCGAGAGAAGGAGAGAGGGAGGGGAGAGAAGGAGAGAGGAGGGGAGGGAAGGAAGGAGGGGAGAGGAGGAGAGACGGAGGGGAGAGAAGGAGAGAGGAGGGGAGGGAAGGAAGGAAGGAGGGGAGAGGAGGAGAGACGGAGGGGAGAGAATGAGAGAGGAGGTGAGGGAAGGAAGGAGGGGAGAGAAGGAGAGAGGGAGGGGAGAGAAGGAGAGAGGAGGGGAGGGAAGGAAGGAGGGGAGAGGAGGAGAGACGGAGGGGAGAGAAGGAGAGAGGAGGGGAGGGAAGGAAGGAAGGAGGGGAGAGGAGGAGAGACGGAGGGGAGGGAAGGAGAGAGGAGGGGAGGGAAGGAAGGAGGGGAGGGAAGGAAGGAGAGAGGGGAGGGAAGGAAGGAGGGAGAGAAGGAGAGAGGGAGGGGAGAGAAGGAGAGAGGAGGGGAGGGAAGGAAGGAGGGGAGGGAAGGAAGGAGGGGAGAGGAGGAGAGAGGGAGGGGAGAGAAGGAGAGAGGAGGTGAGGGAAGGAAGGAGGGGAGAGGAGGAGAGACGGAGGGGAGAGAAGGAGAGAGGAGGGGAGGGAAGGAAGGAAGGAGGGGAGAGAAGGAGAGAGGGAGGGGAGAGAAGGAGAGAGGAGGTGAGGGAAGGAAGGAGGGGAGAGGAGGAGAGAGGAGGTGAGAGAAGGAGAGAGGAGGTGAGGGAAGGAAGGAGGGGAGAGGAGGAAAGACGGAGGGGAGAGAAGGAGAGAGGAGGTGAGGGAAGGAAGGAGGGGAGAGGAGGAGAGACGGAGGGGAGAGAAGGAGAGAGGAGGTGAGGGAAGGAAGGAGGGAGAGAAGGAGAGAGGGAGGGGAGAAAAGGAGAGAGGAGGTGAGGTAAGGAAGGAGGGGAGAGGAGGAGAGACGGAGGGGAGAGAAGGAGAGAGGAGGTGAGGGAAGGAAGAAGGGGAGAAAAGGAGAGGGAGGGGAGAGAAGGAGAGAGGAGGTGAGGGAAGGAAGGAAGGGAGAGGAGGAGAGACGGAGGGGAGAGAAGGAGAGAGGAGGGGAGGGAAGGAAGGAGGGGAGAGGAGGAGAGACGGAGGGGAGAGAAGGAGAGAGGAGGAGAGACGGAGGGGGAGAAGGAGAGAGGAGGTGAGGGGAGGAGAGAGGAGGATGGGGAGGGGAGAGAAGGAGAGAGGGAGGGGAGGGAAGGAGAGAGGAGGGGAGACGGAGGGGAGAGAAGGAGAGAGGAGGGGAGGGAAGGAAGGAGGAGGGGAGACGGAGAATCCAGAAGAAGAAGAATAGCAAGTATAACGCCTCAGTATCTGAAAATGCAACGTGGTAAAACTCTC
>NC_143035.1:40492500-40512500 GCF_057628025.1 Oncorhynchus mykiss
GAGGGAGAAGTTAGGCTAGTATGCTCTGAACTAGAGGGGGAAGTTAGGCTAGTATGTTCTGAACTAGAGGGGGAAGTTAGGCTAGTATGTTCTCAACTAGAGGGTGAAGTTAGACTAGTATGTTCTGAACTAGAGGGGGAAGTTAGACTAGTATGTTCTCAACTAGAGGGAGAAGTTAGGCTGGTATGTTCTCAACTAGAGGGAGAAGTTAGGCTAGTATGCTCTGAACTAGAGGGGGAAGTTAGGCTAGTATGTTCTGAACTAGAGGAAGAAGTTAGGCTAGTATGTTCTCAACTAGAGGGTGAAGTTAGACTAGTATGTTCTCAACTAGAGGGGGAAGTTAGGCTAGTATGTTCTCAACTAGAGGGTGAAGTTAGACTAGTATGTTCTCAACTAGAGGGGGAAGTTAGGCTAGTATGTTCTCAACTAGAGGGTGAAGTTAGGCTAGTATGTTCTCAACTAGATGGGGAAGTTAGGCTAGTATGTTCTCAACTAGAGGGGGAAGTTAGGCTAGTATGTTCTGAACTAGATGGGGAAGTTAGGCTAGTATGTTCTCAACTAGATGGGGAAGTTAGGCTAGTATGTTCTGAACTAGAAAGGGAAGAAGTTAGGCTAGTATGTTCTCAACTAGAGGGGGAAGTTAGGCTAGTATGTTCTCAACTAGAAAGGGAAGAAGTTAGGCTAGTATGTTCTCAACTAGAGGGGGAAGTTAGGCTAGTATGTTCTCAACTAGAAAGGGAAGAAGTTAGGCTAGTATGTTCTCAACTAGATGGGGAAGTTAGGCTAGTATGTTCTGAACTAGAAAGGGAAGAAGTTAGGCTAGTATGTTCTCAACTAGATGGGGAAGTTAGGCTAGTATGTTCTCAACTAGAGGGGGAAGTTAGGCTAGTATGTTCTGAACTAGAAAGGGAAGAAGTTAGGCTAGTATGTTCTCAACTAGATGGGGAAGTTAGGCTAGTATGTTCTGAACTAGAAAGGGAAGAAGTTAGGCTAGTATGTTCTGAACTAGATGGGGAAGTTAGGCTAGTATGTTCTGAACTAGATGGGGAAGTTAGGCTAGTATGTTCTCAACTAGAGGGGGAAGTTAGGCTAGTATGTTCTGAACTAGAGGGGGAAGTTAGGCTAGTATGTTCTGAACTAGAAAGGGAAGAAGTTAGGCTAGTATGTTCTGAACTAGAGGGGGTAGTTAGGCTAGTATGTTCTGAACTAGAGGGGGAAGTTAGGCTAGTATGTTCTCAACTAGATAGGGAAGTTAGGCTAGTATGTTCTCAACTAGAGGGGGAAGTTAGACTAGTATGTTCTCAACTAGAGGGGGAAGTTAGGCTAGTATGTTCTCAACTAGAGGGTGAAGTTAGACTAGTATGTTCTCAACTAGAGGGGGAAGTTAGGCTAGTATGTTCTCAACTAGAGGGTGAAGTTAGGCTAGTATGTTCTCAACTAGATGGGGAAGTTAGGCTAGTATGTTCTCAACTAGAGGGGGAAGTTAGGCTAGTATGTTCTGAACTAGATGGGGAAGTTAGGCTAGTATGTTCTCAACTAGATGGGGAAGTTAGGCTAGTATGTTCTGAACTAGAAAGGGAAGAAGTTAGGCTAGTATGTTCTCAACTAGAGGGGGAAGTTAGGCTAGTATGTTCTCAACTAGAAAGGGAAGAAGTTAGGCTAGTATGTTCTCAACTAGATGGGGAAGTTAGGCTAGTATGTTCTGAACTAGAAAGGGAAGAAGTTAGGCTAGTATGTTCTGAACTAGAGGGGGAAGTTAGGCTAGTATGTTCTCAACTAGATGGGGAAGTTAGGCTAGTATGTTCTCAACTAGAGGGGGAAGTTAGGCTAGTATGTTCTGAACTAGAGGGGGAAGTTAGGCTAGTATGTTCTCAACTAGATGGGGAAGTTAGGCTAGTATGTTCTGAACTAGAAAGGGAAGAAGTTAGGCTAGTATGTTCTCAACTAGAGGGGGAAGTTAGGCTAGTATGTTCTCAACTAGAAAGGGAAGAAGTTAGGCTAGTATGTTCTCAACTAGATGGGGAAGTTAGGCTAGTATGTTCTGAACTAGAAAGGGAAGAAGTTAGGCTAGTATGTTCTCAACTAGATGGGGAAGTTAGGCTAGTATGTTCTCAACTAGAGGGGGAAGTTAGGCTAGTATGTTCTGAACTAGAAAGGGAAGAAGTTAGGCTAGTATGTTCTCAACTAGATGGGGAAGTTAGGCTAGTATGTTCTGAACTAGAAAGGGAAGAAGTTAGGCTAGTATGTTCTGAACTAGATGGGGAAGTTAGGCTAGTATGTTCTGAACTAGATGGGGAAGTTAGGCTAGTATGTTCTCAACTAGAGGGGGAAGTTAGGCTAGTATGTTCTGAACTAGAGGGGGAAGTTAGGCTAGTATGTTCTGAACTAGAAAGGGAAGAAGTTAGGCTAGTATGTTCTGAACTAGAGGGGGTAGTTAGGCTAGTATGTTCTGAACTAGAGGGGGAAGTTAGGCTAGTATGTTCTCAACTAGATAGGGAAGTTAGGCTAGTATGTTCTCAACTAGAGGGGGAAGTTAGGCTAGTATGTTCTCAACTAGAGGAGGAAGTTAGGCTAGTATGCTCTGAACTAGAGGGGGAAGTTAGGCTAGTATGTTCTGAACTAGAGGAGGAAGTTAGGCTAGTATGTTCTGACCTAGAGGGGGAAGTTAGGCTAGTATGTTCTGAACTAGAAAGGGAAGAAGTTAGGCTAGTATGTTCTGAACTAGAGGGGGAAGTTAGGCTAGTATGTTCTGAACTAGAGGAAGAAGTTAGGCTAGTATGTTCTGAACTAGAGGGGGAAGTTAGGCTAGTATGTTCTGAACTAGAGGAGGAAGTTAGGCTAGTATGTTCTGAACTAGAGGAGGAAGTTAGGCTAGTATGTTCTCAACTAGAGGGTGAAGTTAGGCTAGTATGTTCTGAACTAGAGGAGGAAGTTAGGCTAGTATGTTCTGAACTAGAGGAGGAAGTTAGGCTAATATGCTCTGAACAAGAGGGGGAAGTTAGGCTAGTATGTTCTGAACTAGAGGAGGAAGTTAGGCTAGTATGTTCTGAACTAGAGGGGGAAGTTAGGCTAGTATGTTCTCAACTAGAGGGGAAAGTTAGGCTAGTATGTTCTCAACTAGAGGGGAAAGTTAGGCTAGTATGTTCTCAACTAGAGGGGAAAGTTAGGCTAGTATGTTCTGAACTAGAGGGGAAGAGGAGGGAATAATGTAACTCAATTAAACTTCAAGATGATTCAGACGGAAGAAGAGAAGAAGAGTCCAGGAGGTTTCATGATTACACTCTCCAGATATCCAGCTGGCAGCATCTCTAGAACACATTGATTGACACACAGCTCTTCAGAACCAGTACAGTTTACCATGACCAGAATGTTCTGGAAGAGAGGGAAGAGGAAGGAAGGGGCCTGATGTGACGATTAACCTCCCGAGATATTCTGGTAGCCCGACAAGACACATTGATTGACACTCCTCCTCTCTCAGCGAGAATCATGGGATCTCGGAGGAGCAAGAGGTATCAGGTCACCTGGTTTTAATTGTATCAGTCTGCCTCTCATATGGCATCCAATACCCCTATATAGTTCACTACGTTGACCAGTGCACCATGTATGGAATACAGATTAATGTGGAGGAGGAAACGATAGATTATTCACAGGGTCACTCAAGTCTCTCCTTCGAGGGGAAAATCTCTGAAATATGAACATGCAACATCAAGGGAAAAGGTCATCCAGTCAAACAAACACTCCAAGGAGGAAACTTACAAACAAACACTCCAAGGAGGAAACGTACAAACAAACACTCCAAGGAGGAAACGTACAAACAAACACTCCAAGGTAGAAACGTACAAACAAACACTCCAAGGAGGAAACGTACAAACAAACACTCCAAGGTAGAAACGTACAAACAAACACTCCAAGGAAGAAACGTACAAACAAACACTCCAAGGTGGAAACGTACAAACAAACACTCCAAGGTAGAAACGTACAAACAAACACTCCAAGGAGGAAACGTACATACAAACACTCCAAGGTAGAAACGTACAAACACTCTCTTTCAGTGTTTCTGACACCACAGCCGTGGTGATGTCAGAAGTCATTGGTTTCGGAGACAGACGTGGTGATGTCAGTAGTCATTGGTCTCTGAGACAGACGTGGTGATGTCAGTAGTCATTGGTCTCTGAGACAGACGTGGTGATGTCAGAAGTCATTGGTCTCTGAGACAGACGTGGTGATGTCAGTAGTCATTGGTCTCTGAGACAGACGTGGTGATGTCAGTAGTCATTGGTCTCTGAGATAGACGTGGTGATGTCAGTAGTCATTGGTCTCTGAGACAGACGTGGTGATGTCAGTAGTCATTGGTCTCTGAGATAGACGTGGTGATGTCAGTAGTCATTGGTCTCTGAGATAGACGTGGTGATGTCAGTAGTCATTGGTCTCTGAGACAGACGTGATGATGTCAGTAGTCATTGGTCTCTGAGATAGACGTGGGGATGTCAATAGTCATTGGTCTCTGAGACAGACGTGGTGATGTCAGTAGTCATTGGTCTCTGAGACAGACGTGGTGATGTCAGTAGTCATTGGTCTCTGAGACAGACGTGGGGATGTCAGTAGTCATTGGTCTCTGAGACAGACGTGGTGATGTCAGTAGTCATTGGTCTCTGAGAT
The DNA here is from genome assembly GCF_057628025.1 of Oncorhynchus mykiss. Taxonomy (NCBI): domain Eukaryota; kingdom Metazoa; phylum Chordata; class Actinopteri; order Salmoniformes; family Salmonidae; genus Oncorhynchus; species Oncorhynchus mykiss. Next base: position 40,497,160 of record NC_143035.1, read on the forward strand.
AGACGTGGTGATGTCAGTAGTCATTGGTCTCTGAGACAGACGTGGTGATGTTTTAAAAAAATGTTTTAACTAGGCAAGTCAGTTAAGAACAAATTCTTAGTTACAATGATGTCCTACGGGGGAACAGTGGGTTAACTGTCTTGTTCAGGGGCAAAACGACATATTTTTACTTTGTCAGCTCGACGATTTGTTCCAGCAACCTTTCGGTTACTGGCACAACGCTCTAACTTCTACGGTACTTACCAACCCTCCACTCTAACCACTAGGCTACTTACCGCCCTCCACTCTAACTACTAGGCTACTTACCAGCCCTCCACTCTAACTACTGGGCTACTTACCAGCCCTCCACTCTAACTACTAGGCTACTTACCAGCCCTCCACTCTAACCACTAGGCTCTGGTAACCAGGGCTTCCTTTAGACAATATAGAGCTAGTAATGTCTGGTAACCAGGGCTACCTTTAGACTACGTAGAGCTAGTAATGTCTGGTAACCAGGGCTTCCTTTAGACTATATAGAGCTAGTAATGTCTGGTAACCAGGGCTACCTTTAGACTACGTAGAGTTAGTAATGTCTGGTAACCAGGGCTACCTTTAGACTATATAGAGGTGGTAATGTCTGGTAACCAGCGTTAATGGGTATTCTCTATGTTGAGGTCATGGGTTAATGGGTATTCTCTATGTTGAGGTCATGGATTAATGGGTATTCTCTATGTTGAGGTCATGGGTTAATGGGTATTCTCTATGGTGGGGACTTGGGTTAATGGGTATTCTCTATGTTGAGGTCATGGGTTAATGGGTATTCTCTATGGTGGGGACTTGGGTTAATGGGTATTCTCTATGTTGAGGTCATGGGTTAATGGGTATTCTCTATGTTGAGATCATGGGTTAATGGGTATTCTCTATGGTGGGGACTTGGGTTAATGGGTATTCTCTATGGTGGGGACTTGGGTTAATGGGTATTCTCTATGTTGAGGTCATGGGTTAATGGGTATTCTCTATGGTGGAGACTTGGGTTAATGGGTATTCTCTATGGTGGGGACTTGGGTTAATGGGTATTCTCTATGGTGGGGACTTGGGTTAATGGGTATTCTCTATGTTGAGGTCATGGGTTAATGGGTATTCTCTATGGTGGGGACTTGTGTTAATGGGTATTCTCTATGGTGGGGAATTAGGTTAATGGGTATTCTCTATGTTGAGGTCGTGGGTTAATGGGTATTCTCTATGTTGAGGTCATGGGTTAATGGGTATTCTCTATCTTGAGGTCATGGGTTAATGGGTATTCTCTATGGTGGAGACTTGGGTTAATGGGTATTCTCTATGGTGGGGACTTGGGTTAATGGGTATTCTCTATGTTGAGGTCATGGGTTAATGGGTATTCTCTATGGTGGAGACTTGGGTTAATGGGTATTCTCTATGGTGGGGACTTGGGTTAATGGGTATTCTCTATGTTGAGGTCATGGGTTAATGGGTATTCTCTATGTTGAGGTCATGGGTTAATGGGTATTCTCTATGTTGAGGTCATGGGTTAATGGGTATTCTCTATGGTGGAGACTTGGGTTAATGGGTATTCTCTATGGTGGGGACTTGTGTTAATGAGTATTCTATATGTTGAGGTCATGGGTTAATGGGTATTCTCTATGTTGAGGTCATGGGTTAATGGGTATTCTCTATGGTGGAGACTTGGGTTAATGGGTATTCTCTATGGTGGGGACTTGGGTTAATGGGTATTCTCTATGGTGGGGACTTGGGTTAATGGGTATTCTCTATGTTGAGGTCATGGGTTAATGGGTATTCTCTATGGTGGGGAATTGGGTTAATTGGTATTCTCTATGGTGGGGACTTGGGTTAATGGGTATTCTCTATGTTGAGGTTGTGGATTAATGGGTATTGAATAACAACACAGTCCTTGGGTTGTACCCACAAATCCACTTCCTCGTCCATATTCTCTCTGTCTATCCTCTTCCCTCTATAGTGGGTTCTATGTGGATTCTCTAGAGCACAAGTCAGAGGTATTTACAACATTAAAAAAACTAACTCTTAAATTCCCTGTGTAGTCATGAATGTGATTATATTAACATGTCAACACTATGACGATGGAATAATACTGGGAAATTGTGAAAATGATGAAAATGCCCTTTCATCAGTGTAAGAGCTTTTTGAAAAGACCCGTGATGGAATTATTGTAATCAAAAGGAGACTTTAAACATTTCTTCAAACTTTATTATTTAATTACTGCAGTAATGGAGCTGGTCAGTAATCACCCCTGGAGGTGATCACTGAGAACTCAACCAGCTGGTCAGTAATCACCCCTAGAGGTGATCACTGAGAACTCAACCAGCTGGTTGGTAACCAATCCTGGAGGTGATCACTGAGAACTCAACCAGCTGGTTGGTAACCAGCCCTGGAGGTGATCACTGAGAACTCAACCAGCTGGTTGGTAACCAGCCCTGGAGGTGATCACTGAGAACTCAACCAGCTGGTTGGTAACCAGCCCTGGAGGTGATCACTGAGAACTCAACCAGCTGGTCAGTAATCACCCCTAGAGGTGATCACTGAGAACTCAACCAGCTGGTTGGTAACCAACCCTGGAGGTGATCACTGAGAACTCAACCAGCTGGTTGGTAACCAGCCCTGGAGGTGATCACTGAGAACTCAACCAGCTGGTTGGTAACCAGCCCTGGAGGTGATCACTGAGAACTCAACCAGCTGGTTGGTAACCAACCCTAGAGGTGATCACTGAGAACTCAACCAGCTGGTTGGTAACCAACCCTGGAGGTGATCACTGAGAACTCAACCAGCTGGTTGGTAACCAACCCTGGAGGTGATCACTGAGAACTCAACCAGCTGGTTGGTAACCAGCCCTGGAGGTGACTCAACCAGCTGGTCAGTAATCAACCCTGGAGGTGATCACTGAGAACTCAACCAGCTGGTTGGTAACCAGCCCTGGAGGTGATCACTGAGAACTCAACCAGCTGGTTGGTAACCAACCCTAGAGGTGATCACTGAGAACTCAACCAGCTGGTTGGTAACCAACCCTGGAGGTGATCACTGAGAACTCAACCAGCAGGTTGGTAACCAACCCTGGAGGTGCATCACTGCCTGGTACGGCAATTGCTTCGCCTCTGACCGCAAGGCACTACAGAGGGTAGTGCGTACGGCCCAGTACATCACTGGGGCAAAGCTGCCTGCCATCCAGGATCTCTACACCAGGCGGTGTCAGAAGAAGGCCATAAAACTTGTCAAAGACCCCAGCCACCCCTGTCATAGACTGTTCTCTCTACTACCGCATGACAAGAGGTACTGACTGGACTGCCAAGTCTAGGACAAAAAGGCTTCTCAACAGTTTGTTACCCCCCAAGCCATAAGACTCCTGAACAGGTAATCAAATGGTTACCCGGGCTATTTGCATTGTGTGCCCCAACCAACCTTTATTTTACTCTGCTGCTACTCTCTGTTTATCATATATGCATAGTCACTTTAACTATACAATCATGTACATACTACCTCAATTGGCCCGAACAACCAGTGCTCCCACACATTGGCTAACCGGGCTATCTGCATTGTGTCCCGCCAACCACCACCCTCCAACCTCTCTTTTACGCTACTGCTACTCTCTGTTCATCATATATGCACAGTCACTTTAACCATATCTACATGTACATACTACCCCAATCAGCCTGACTAACCGGTGTCTGTATGTAGCCTCGCTACTTTTATAGCCTCTCTACTGTATATAGCATCTCTACTGCATATAGCCTCTCTACTGTATATAGCCTCTCTACTGTATATAGCCTGTCTTTTTACTGTTGTTTTATTTCTTTACCTACCTATTGTTCACATAACACATTTTTTGCACTATTGGTTAGAGCCTGTAAGTAAACATTAAACTGTAAGGTCTACTACACCTGTTGTATTCAGCATTTCACTGTGAGGTCTACTACACCTGTTGTATTCAGCATTTCACTGTAAGGTCTACTACACCTGTTGTATTCAGCATTTCACTGTAAGGTCTACTACACCTGTTGTAATCAGCATTTCACTGTAAGGTCTACTACACCTGTTGTATTCAGCATTTCACTGTAAGGTCTACTACACCTGTTGTATTCAGCATTTCACTGTAAGGTCTACTACACCTGTTGTATTCAGCATTTCACTGTAACGTCTACTACACCTGTTGTATTCAGCATTTCACTGTAAGGTCTACTACACCTGTTGTATTCAGCATTTCACTGTAAGGTCTACTACACCTGTTGTATTCAGCATTTCACTGTGAGGTCTACTACACCTGTTGTATTCAGCAGTTCACTGTAAGGTCTACAACACCTGTTGTATTCAGCATTTCACTGTAAGGTCTACTACACCTGTTGTATTCAGCATTTCACTGTAAGGTCTACAACACCTGTTGTATTCAGCATTTCACTGTAAGGTCTACTACACCTGTTGTATTCAGCATTTGACTGTGAGGTCTACTACACCTGTTGTATTCAGCATTTCACTGTAAGGTCTACTACACCTGTTGTATTCAGCATTTCACTGTGAGGTCTACTACACCTGTTGTATTCAGCATTTCACTGTGAGGTCTACTACACCTGTTGTATTCGGCATTTCACTGTAAGGTCTACAACACCTGTTGTATTCAGCATTTCACTGTGAGGTCTACTACACCTGTTGTATTCAGCATTTCACTGTGAGGTCTACTACACCTGTTGTATTCGGCATTTCACTGTGAGGTCTACTACACCTGTTATATTCAGCATTTCACTGTGAGGTCTACTACACCTGTTGTATTCAGCATTTCACTGTAAGGTCTACTACACCTGTTGTATTCAGCATTTCACTGTAAGGTCTACTACACCTGTTGTATTCAGCATTTCACTGTAAGGTCTACTACACCTGTTGTATTCGGCGCACGGGACAAATAAACTTCGATTTGATTTGTGAACTCAACAAGCTGGTTTGAGCCACAGCATTTCATAGCAAAGTCCATCTTCCTTCAGTCTACATGACAAACAACAGATGTATGGAATCGGTCACAAAGTTAAGATTGTATGATACTTGTAATTCACAGCAGACAGTATCTGATGTACAAAAAAACTGTCCTCATTGGGTAGAGAGCATCTCCCCCTGGTACACCAGTACAGAAATATTAACTCACGCTATGGAATGTGGTCTTGTTCGGCTAACCCACCCAAAAGACATCGTAAATCTACTGTCAGTGTTAAATCCCCCAGAGGCCCACTTTCAGTTCACACAGACACAATAGCAGGGGCGGCAGGGTAGCCTAGTGGTTAGAGCGTTGGACTAGTAACCGGAAGGTTGTGAGTTCAAATCCCCGAGCTGACAAGGTACAAATCTGTCGTTCTGCCCCTGAACAGGCAGTTAACCCACTGTTCCCAGGCCGTCATTGAAAATAAGAATTTGTTCTTAACTGACTTGCCTGGTTAAATAAAGGTCAAATAAAATAAAAATAGAGTTATAAGAACTATTCTGTTGCTTAAAACAACCATTTGATGCATTATAACATAATCTTGCTCTCACAGACCATCTGAAAGGTTAGACTGTTTTGGTGGTATGCACATTTATTAATAGACCAATAAGAAAGAGAGTTCCAAACCTCTCGGCCAATAACAGCTAGTTTTCAGTTCTCTCTTACCCATTCAGACAACTCCCAGACAGTCCTAAGCTTGAGAATTTAGCTTTTTGATAAGAATAAAACCATTTCGATTGAAAAAGAAAATAAAATCACAGTAAAGTACTTAATTGTTACCCAGAAATGATTTGATATTGAGATAAAAGCGGCTGCATTAAACCTTTAATAAAAGTTGACTCTGCTCCACTGCGGTGAGACCAGATCAGTCTATCGCTCTGATATCTGTACTGATGGCTCCACTCTTAAGCTGATACAATGTTAATGAGTTATCTAATGTAACTTCTTACCGTATCATCTCTATCTGGCAGGAGAGGAGCTGGAAATAGAGCTACGACAAAGATAAGACATCCCCAGTAGGCTCTCTCGGTCTCAACCGAATCTGAACCTAAAATACCTCTCTGACAGTATCTCAGTCTCAACCTGGCATCTGAACGTCTCTGACAGTCTCTCAGTCTCAACCTGGCATCTGAACCTAAAATACCTCTCTGACAGTCTCTCAGACTGAACCTGGCATCTGAACCTCTCTGACAGTCTCTCAGTCTTAACCTGGCATCTGAACCTCTCTGACAGTCTCTCGGTCTCAACCTGGCATCTGAACCTAAAATACCTCTCTGACAGTCTCTCAGTCTCAACCTGGCATCTGAACCTCTCTGACAGTCTCTCAGTCTCAACCTGGCATCTGAACCTCTCTGACAGTCTCTCGGTCTCAACCTGTCATCTGAACCTAAAATACCTATCTGACAGTCTAACAGTCTCAACCTGGCATCTGAACCTCTCTGACAGTCTCTCAGTCTCAACCTGGCATCTGAACCTCTCTGACAGTCTCTCAGTCTTAACCTGGCATCTGAACCTAAAATACCTCTCTGACAGTCTCTCAGTCTCAACCTGGCATCTGAACCTCTCTGACAGTCTCTCAGTCTTAACCTGGCATCTGAACCTAAAATACCTCTCTGACAGTCTCTCAGTCTCAACCTGGCATCTGAACCTCTCTGACAGTCTCTCAGTCTTAACCTGGCATCTGAACCTAAAATACCTCTCTGACAGTCTCTCAGTCTCAACCTGGCATCTAAACCTCTCTGACAGTCTCTGTCTCATCTGGCATCTGAACCTAAAACACTTCTCTGACAGTCTCTGTCCTGTCTCAACCTGGCATCTGATCCTAAACCACCTATCTGACCGGCTGACAGGCAGATAGATGATGGGCTACCAGGGCTTCAATATTTTGATGATGAGGTTTAACATCTAACTTATTTCCTGCTTCTTTATCATGTGGTTAAATATAAATGTGTGTGTTCATATGGGTGTGTGTGTGTGTGTGTGTGTGTGTGTGTGTGTGTGTGTGTGTGTGTGTGTGTGTGTGTGTCGTGTGTGTGTGTGTGTGTCGTGTGTGTGTGTGTGTGTGTGTGTGTGTGTGTGTGTGTGTGTGTGTGTGTGTGTGTGTGTGTGTGTGTTTGTGTGTGTGTGTGTGTTTGTGTGTGTGTGTGTCTGTGTGTGCGTGCGTGCGTGCGTTCGTGCGTGTGTGTGTGTGTGTGTGTGTGTTAAATATACATGTGTCCCAAGACAATACAGTCAGAAGCATCAGAAGTCTGCACATCGTCAACTGAACCACAAATAAATACAGAACAAATAGTGTTTTGTCCCCAACAGAAAACTCAAAGTTCTGATCTCAAAATGGATCCTTGTGAATGAAGAGAAGATGAAAAATAGCTGAAAAACATGAAGAAAAACTAGCAATGTTAAAACTGCTAAATTAAATACTTTTTTAACATTTAGAAATCACATATTATCACACAAAAAAAGAGTCAGATAAAACATTTGGCGAGTTGCCCTTCAGAACGATAAGTATGTAACTAATCAAAGTCAAATAAATATAATAAATAAAGTAACAAAAATGTTTTTTGATGAAGAGTGTTTCTGCTGAAAAACAGAACTGATTTCTAGACCAAAAAAAAAATAATAATAAAAATAATAATAATCTAGTCAAAAGCTCTCAGTGGTGCTACTGTGGTTCTCTAAACACCGGCTTTGATACTCAAACGTCGGAGACAAGCACGAAAAGAGGTAGGAAAACGTTATAATGAAAAAACAAACACAACAGTTAGTTTGACTCAACATCAATGCGTTGTCACTGTACATTAGAATCCATAGGACTGCTAGGGGAACGAGGAAGCATACTGTAAACAACAGGAACATCTAGCTTAGTCCCCATGCTGGCTGTGTTGACGTGATTCATTCTGAAGGAGAAGGAGCTGAATGTGTTCCTGCGAGCCCTACCTGGGCCCTACCTGGGCCCTACCTGGGCCCTACCTGGGCCATGCCTGGGCCCTACCTGGGCCCTACCTGGGCCCTGCCTGGGCCCTGCCTGGGCCCTACCTGGGCCCTACCTGGGCCCTACCTGGGCCATGCCTGGGCCCTACCTGGGCCATGCCTGGGCCCTACCTGGGCCTTACCTGGGCCCTGCCTGGGCCCTGCCCTGGCCCTACCTTGGCCATGCCTGGGCCCTACCTGGGCCCTACCTGGGCCCTGCCTGGGCCCTACCTGGGCCATGCCTGGGCCCTACCTGGGCCCTACCTGGGCCATGCCTGGGCCCTACCTGGGCCATGCCTGGGCCCTACCTGGGCCCTACCTGGGCCCTGCCTGGGCCCTGCCTGCGCTCCACGTGACGCACACACACAAGAACACACGCACTCGGTCTCCTCTCTTCCTGTGAATCTGCAACGTTCAGTTCAGAGCCCATTTCACCAAAAAAGTACAATATTGACAGAGAGCACTACTTCCTCTAGTACACTAAGGACCAGGGGAAGAGCAGCAGAGAGCACTACTTCCTCTAGTACACTAAGGACCAGGGGAAGAGCAGCAGAGAGCACTACTTCCTCTAGTACACTAAGGACCAGGGGAAGAGCAGCAGAGAGCACTACTTCCTCTAGTACACTAAGGACCAGGGGAAGAGCAGCAGAGAGCACTACTTCCTCTAGTACACTAAGGACCAGGGGAAGAGCAGCAGAGAGCACTACTTCCTCTAGTACACTAAGGACCAGGGGAAGAGCAGCAGAGAGCACTACTTCCTCTAGTACACTAAGGACCAGAGGAAGAGCAGCAGAGAGCACTACTTCCTCTAGTACACTAAGGACCAGGGGAAGAGCAGCAGAGAGCACTACTTCCTCTAGTACACTAAGGACCAGGGGAAGAGCAGCAGAGAGCACTACTTCCTCTAGTACACTAAGGACCAGGGGAAGAGCAGCAGAGAGCACTACTTCCTCTAGTACACTAAGGACCAGGGGAAGAGCAGCAGAGAGCACTATTTCCTCTAGTACACTAAGGACCAGGGGAAGAGCAGCAGAGAGCACTACTTCCTCTAGTACACTAAGGACCAGGGGAAGAGCAGCAGAGAGCACTACTTCCTCTAGTACACTAAGGACCAGGGGAAGAGCAGCAGAGAGCACTACTTCCTCTAGTACACTAAGGACCAGGGGAAGAGCAGCAGAGAGCACTACTTCCTCTAGTACACTAAGGACCAGGGGAAGAGCAGCAGAGAGCACTACTTCCTCTAGTACACTAAGGACCAGGGGAAGAGCAGCAGAGAGCACTACTTCCTCTAGTACACTAAGGACCAGGGGAAGAGCAGCAGAGAGCACTACTTCCTCTAGTACACTAAGGACCAGGGGAAGAGCAGCAGAGAGCACTACTTCCTCGAGTACACTAAGGACCAGGGGAAGAGCAGCAGAGAGCAGCAGGGAGAGGAGAACAGAAGAATGGGCCTATTTGAACGCCAGAAGAAAAACGAGTAGCTCGCGACATGTTTTAATTGTCTAGCATGAGTAGCTCTCACAGTAGAATAGGTTGGAGATCGATGGTTCAGTGTGTTATTACTGGGTGGTTTGTCTGTTTAGTTGGGTGATTCATTTGTACAAACCCTGGAAAGCAGACAGAGCAACTAAAAAGTTAGCAGAATTTATGGTAATATTGTAATAATAATAATAATAATTATGATCATTATAATAATAACAATAATAAGTATAATACAAATATTATTATTGTAAATATTATTATTGTTATTATTATAAATGTTATTATTATAATGATAATTATTATTATAATAATAATGATATTAATAACACAAATTATAATAATAATAATAATAATAATAATAATGATAATTATAATAATAACAATTACAATATTTACAATAATAATATTTATAATAATTATTATAATTATAGCAGTAATAATCATAATGATAATAATTATAATTATAACTATAATACTAATAAATATAATAACAATAATAATAATAATAATGTCATTTCAATACGGAATTATAAAACAAACATGTTCCATGTGGGAATTGATCTAGCTCGGTCTAGCTCGGTCTAGCTTGGTCTAGCTTGGTCTAGGTTGGTCTAGGTTGGTCTAGCTTGGTCTAGGTTGATCTAGGTTGGTCTAGGTTGGTCTAGGTTGGTCTAGGTTGGTCTAGGTTGGTCTAGGTTGGTCTAGGTTGGTCTAGCTTGGTCTAGGTTGATCTAGCTCGGTCTAGCTTGGTCTAGCTTGGTCTAGCTTGGTCTAGCTTGGTCTAGGTTGATCTAGCTCGGTCTAGCTTGGTCTAGGTTGATCTAGCTCGGTCTAGCTTGGTCTAGGTTGATCTAGGTTGGTCTATGTTGGTCTAGCTTGGTCTAGCTTGGTCTAGGTTGATCTAGCTCGGTCTAGCTTGGTCTAGGTTGATCTAGCTCGGTCTAGCTTGGTCTAGGTTGATCTAGGTTGGTCTATGTTGGTCTAGCTTGGTCTAGGTTGGTCTAGGTTGGTCTAGGTTGGTCTAGGTTGGTCTAGGTTGGTCTAGGTTGGTCTAGGTTGGTCTAGCTTGGTCTAGGTTGATCTAGCTCGGTCTAGCTTGGTCTAGCTTGGTCTAGCTTGGTCTAGCTTGGTCTAGGTTGATCTAGCTCGGTCTAGCTTGGTCTAGGTTGATCTAGCTCGGTCTAGCTTGGTCTAGGTTGATCTAGGTTGGTCTATGTTGGTCTAGCTTGGTCTAGCTTGGTCTAGGTTGATCTAGCTCGGTCTAGCTTGGTCTAGGTTGATCTAGCTCGGTCTAGCTTGGTCTAGGTTGATCTAGGTTGGTCTATGTTGGTCTAGCTTGGTCTAGGTTGGTCTAGCTTGGTCTAGGTTGGTCTATGTTGGTCTAGGTTGGTCTAGGTTGGTCTAGGTTGGTCTAGGTTGGTCTATGTTGGTCTAGCTTGGTCTAGGTTGATCTAGGTTGGTCTATGTTGGTCTAGGTTGGTCTAGGTTGATTATGTGGGTCAAGGTGGGTCTAGGTTAATTATGTTGGTCTATGTTGATCTAGGTTGGTCTATGTTGATTTAGGTTGATCTAGGTTGGACTATGTCGATCTAGGTTGATTATGTTGATCTAGGTTGGTCTATGTCGATCTAGGTTGATCTAGGTCGATCTAGTTTGATCTAGATTGGCCTTTGTCGATCTAGGTTGATCTAGGTTGATTATGTTGATCTAGGTTGATCTAGGTTTGTCGAGGTTTGTCTAGGTTGATCTAGGTTGATCTAGGTTTGTCGAGGTTTGTCTAGGTTGATCTTTGTCGATCTAGGTTGATCCAGGTTGATTATGTTGATCTAGGTTGATCTAGGTTTGTCGAGGTTTGTCTAGGTTGATCTTTGTCGATCTAGGTTGATCCAGGTTGATTATGTTGATCTAGGTTGATCTAGGTTTGTCGAGGTTTGTCTAGGTTGATCTTTGTCGATCTAGGTTGATCCAGGTGGATTATGTTGATCTAGGTTGATCTAGGTTTGTCGAGGTTTGTCTAGGTTGGTCTACGTTGATTTATGTTGATGGTGAGCTAAATGCAGCGAGGAGAGAAGGGGGAAGCTGTGTGTTGACTCAGCTGAATTGCTAGCCTGGAGGCATCATGCAGCCTGACGCAGCCTGGACACAGAAACATAATGAGGAAAGGTCAGTGTGTCTCCGCCTGTGTCCCAATGGGCCCTGGTCAAAAGCAGTGCACGTCATAGACAATACAATTCCATTTGGGATGCAGCTCACTTTCTCCTCTCTTCAACAACATAAATAACATGAGTATGTCAACTTCTGCTAAGCTTCCCAGTAAAGCAATGAAAACAAGCAAGCATCCCAGAAAAGTGTTCAAAACAGCCCAAGTTAACACATGTAGCTTAAGAAACAAGGTTCATGAAATTAATAACTTGCTAGAAACAGATGACATTCATAGTCTGACGATGTCTGAAAATCACTTAGACCATACCTTTGATATCACAGCTGTAGCAATACAAGGTTATACCACTTTTTTTCAATCTTTACTAACGACATGCCAGTGGCTTTGAGTAAAGCCCAAATCTACTCAAATCTTGTTGCCTGTAGCTCAGGACCTGAAGGAAGGATATGCATATTCTTGATATCATTTGAAAGGAAGCATTTTGAAGTTCTTGGAAATGTGAAATTAATGTAGGAGAATATAAGACATTAGATCTGGAAAAAGACAATACAAACAAAAAAATATGCGTAATTTCTTTTTTTAATTCAGTTTTTCATCATCGTTGAAATGCAAGAGAAAGGCCATAGTTTCAGATAGGATTCAAGATCTAATATGGATTTTCGCCACCAGATGGCATCAGTGTGTGTGCAAAGTTTCAGACTGATCCAGTGAAGAATTACATTACTGCACAATTGTTTGTATCAAGTCTGCCAGGGGTTTGCCCAAATGTGTTGAATTGCTCAATTGATACATTTTCAAGTAAATAACTATAGAGAACACACAAAAATGAGATGGTCATAAAAAATGTAAGTTTACACACTCCTAGGAATGTCATACATGATGGATCATTAGTTTATACACTAACTTTAACACATCTAGATGGCCTGGTGGGTGTGGAGCCAGAGACAGCAGTGGATTCAAACTGTAGAACCCAGATCCTACATTTAAATATAAATATTGATTTTATCAAACAAAACTATGCTACATTTTATCCCTGGGACCCTCGGGATGACAAATCAGAGCCAGATTACTGAATGGAAGTACATTAATTTACCTTCAGAGGTGAATGTATCAAACCAGGTGCTGTGATGAAAGTGTTTTGTTATTGTGCGCTATCCTCAAACAATAGCAGGGTATTTTGTTTAACTGTAATGGCTACTGGAAATTGGACACTGCTGTTAGATTAACAAAAATGTAAGCTTTCTGCCCATATAAGACATGTCTATGTCCCGGAAAGTTGGCTATTGAATACAATGTCATTCCAGTCACATTAGCGCATGTTAGCAACAACCGTCCCGGGTTTAGGGACACCGATCCCGTAGAGGTTTTAACAGCACTGTCAACAAAGGTCCTACAGGCCCTAGTTTCTACCTTCTTAACAACACTATCAATAAGGCAGGTCCTACAGGCCCTAGTTTCTACCTTCTTAACAACACTATCAACAAGGCAGGTCCTACAGGCCTTAGTTTCTACCTTCTTAACAACACTATCAATAAGGCAGGTCCTACAGGCCCTAGTTTCTACCTTTTTAACAACACTATCAACAAGGCAGGTCCTACAGGCCCTAGTTTCTACCTTCTTAACAGCACTATCAACAAGGCAGGTCCTACAGTACTACATAGAGCCACGACTACATGGAACTCTATTCCACAGTACTACTATCAACAAGGCAGGTCCTAAAGGCACTAGTTTCTACCTTCTTAACGACACTATCAACAAGGCAGGTCCTACAGGCCCTAGTTTCTACCTTCTTAACAACACTATCAACAAGGCAGGGCCTAAAGGCCCTAGTTTCTACCTTCTTAACAACACTTTCAACAAGGCAGGTCCTAGTTTCTACCTTCTTAACAACACTATCAACAAGGCAGGTCCTACAGGCCCTAGTTTCTACCTTCTTAACAGCACTATCAACAAGGCAGGTCCTACAGGCCCTAGTTTCTACCTTCTTAACAGCACTATCAACAAGGCAGGTCCTACAGGTCCTAGTTTCTACCTTCTTAACAACACTTTCAACAAGGCAGGTCCTACAGGCCCTAGTTTCTACCTTCTTAACAACACTTTCAACAAGGCAGGTCCTAGTTTCTACCTTCTTAACAACACTATCAACAAGGCAGGTCCTACAGGCCCTAGTTTCTACCTTCTTAACAGCACTATCAACAAGGCAGGTCCTACTGGCCCTAGTTTCTACCTTCTTAACAGCACTATCAACAAGGCAGGTCGTACAGGCCCTAGTTTTGTCACACTTGGACTACTGTTCAGTCGTGTGGTCAGGTGCCACAAAGAGGGACTTAGGAAAATTGCAATTGGCTCAGAACAGGGCAATATGGCCCTTAAAAGTACACAACGAGCAAACATTAATAATATTAATAATTAATAGTAATCAATCTCTCGTGGCTCAAAGTGGAGGAGAGATTGACTTCATCACTAATTGTATTTGTGAGAGGTATTGATATGTTGAATGCACCGAGCTGTCTGTTTAAACTACTGGCACACAGCTCAGACACCCATGCATACCCCACAAGACATGTCACCAGAGGTCTCTTCACAGTCCCCAAGTCCAGAACAGACTATGGGAGGCACACAGTACTACATAGAGCCATGACTACATGGAACTCTATTCCACAGTACTACATAGAGTCATGACTACATGGTACTCTATTCCACAGTACTACATAGAGCCATGACTACATGGAACTCTATTCCACAGTACTACATAGAGCCACGACTACATGGAACTCTATTCCACAGTACTACATAGAGCCATGACTACATGGAACTCTATTCCACAGTACTACATAGAGTCATGACTACATGGAACTCTATTCCACAGTACTACATAGAGCCATGAGTACATGGAACTCTATTCCACAGTACTACATAGAGCCATGACTACATGGAACTCTATTCCACAGTACTACATAGAGCCATGACTACATGGAACTCTATTCCACAGTACTACATAGAGCCACGACTACATGGAACTCTATTCCACAGTACTACATAGAGCCATGACTACATGGAACTCTATTCCACAGTACTACATAGAGCCATGACTACATGGAATTCTATTCCACAGTACTACATAGAGCCACGACTACATGGAACTCTATTCCACAGTACTACATAGAGCCATGACTACATGGAACTCTATTCCACAGTTCTACATAGAGCTACGACTACATGGAACTCTATTCCACAGTACTACATAGAGCCATGACTACATGGAACTCTATTCCACAGTACTACATAGAGCCATGACTACATGAAACTCTATTCCACAGTACTACATAGAGCCATGACTACATGGAACTCTATTCCACAGTACTACATAGAGCCATGACTACATGGAACTCTATTCCACAGTACTACATAGAGCCATGACTACATGGAACTCTATTCCACAGTACTACATAGAGCCACGACTACATGGAACTCTATTCCACAGTACTACATAG
The DNA here is from genome assembly GCF_057628025.1 of Oncorhynchus mykiss. Taxonomy (NCBI): domain Eukaryota; kingdom Metazoa; phylum Chordata; class Actinopteri; order Salmoniformes; family Salmonidae; genus Oncorhynchus; species Oncorhynchus mykiss. The sequence continues at coordinate 40,512,254 of NC_143035.1, forward strand.
AGCCACGACTACATGGAACTCTATTCCACAGTACTACATAGAGCCATGACTACATGGAACTCTATTCCACAGTACTACATAGAGCCATGACTACATGGAACTCTATTCCACAGTACTACATAGAGCCATGACTACACGGAACTCTATTCCACAGTACTACATAGAGCCATGACTACATGGAACTCTATTCCACAGTACTACATAGAGCCATGACTACATGGAACTCTATTCCACAGTACTACATAGA
>NC_143035.1:40517500-40552500 GCF_057628025.1 Oncorhynchus mykiss
TGACTGAGTGCTATTGAGCTGTATAATCTCTCTGTTTTAGTCAGAGTAGAAAAATGCATTAGACTGAGAAATATTCAACATTCACATTAAGCCCAGTTCTCCTCATTGATTATAAGAAAATTAATCATCGTAATAGAATCACATTGGCGAGCTGAACGCTGACGGCTGTTACAAAAGACAAAATAGGTGTCTATTTCTCTGCTTCCTGACGTGGGCTGGGCCCTGGGAACGAACAGGAAGTCAGTGTTAAATAGGTGTCTATTTCTCTGCTTCCTGACGTGGACTGGGCCCTGGAGACAAACAGGAAGTCAGCCAACACTATAATAATGTATACTGTACAAAATAACATTCATCACTGAATACAACATATAGGCTGAGGCTTAAATAAACCCCTATTCCCTATATAGTGCACTACCCTATGGAACCTGGTCTAAAGTAGTGCACTATATAGGGAATAGGGAGCCCTTTGTAACAGATCCACAGACATGTAGATATATCATCGATCTATATCTGGGCCATGACCTCAACAGATGCCTCCTCTAACCCTAACCCCTAACCCCTAACCCTAACCCCTAACCCTAACCCCCAAACCCTAACCCCTAACCCTAACCCCTAAACCTAACCCCTAACCCTAACCCTAACCTTAACCCTAACCCCTAACCCTAACCCCTAACCCTAACCCCCAAAATCCTAACCCTAACCCCTAACCCTAACCCCTAACCCCTAAACCCTAATCCCTAACCCTAACCCTAACCCTAACCTTAACCCTAAGCCTGACCTTAACCCTAACCTTAACCCTAAGCCTAAGCCTAACCTCAACCCCAAACCCTAAAATTATACCTAACCGTATCCCCTAACCCAAACCCTAACCCAAATCCTAACCGTATCCCCTAACCCAAACCCTAAACCTAACCGTATCCCCTAACCCAAACCCTAACCGTATCCCCTAACCCAAACCCTAACCCAAACCCTAACCGTATCCCCTAACCCAAACCCTAAACCTAACCGTATCCCCTAACCCAAACCCTAACCGTATCCCCTAACCCAAACCCTAACCCAAACCCTAACCGTATCCCCTAACCCAAACCCTAACCCAAACCCTAACCATATCCCCTAACCCAAACCCTAACCCAAACCCTAACCGTATCCTCTAACCCAAACCCTAACCGTATCCCCTAACCCAAACCCTAACCCAAACCCTAACCGTATCCCCTAACCCTAACCCAAACCCTAACCGTATCCTCTAACCCAAACCCTAACCGTATCCCCTAACCCAAACCCTAACCCAAACCCTAACCGTATCCCCTAACCCTAACCCAAACCCTAACCGTATCCTCTAACCCAAACCCTAACCGTATCCCCTAACCCAAACCCTAACCCAAACCCTAACCATATCCCCTAACCCAAACCCTAACCCAAACCCTAACCGTATCCCCTAACCCAAACCCTAAACCTAACCCCTGAGCCTAAAGTAGCATTTTTCCTAATGGGAACCAGCAAAATGTCCCCACTTTGTTTTATTATCCTTGAGAGGACTTGGTACCCACAGTTAAACAAACACACACACACACACCAAGCCAAAAGCACCTTAGGCATAATGCTGTAGCCCTTTCCTGCAGTGTAATTACCAAAGCGCCCTCTAGTGGCCCTGCGGATGGAACGTTATTAATAGTGTTGATTATTTCATAATTAATAAACATTATTTAAAAACAGAACATTTTTACTCAGAATATTCGGTGGTTCTGTCAAACAGTTTTGTGATATGTCAGTCTTCTGTGAAGTATATTATTATTAGTAGTATTATATTAAGTGAAATATTAAGATGCAAACTCCAAACGGAAAACATTTCATCTCTATATCTGATAAAGGTAAAGGTGTTTTCTCTTTTGTTTCACAGTACATTTATCTCTTCCATCTCTTTAAATGAAATATTATAAAGATACAACAACATGTGTTACAGAGTAGAACACTTCATTCAAACACTTGTTTCTTCTGGACTTCAGCTACGACAGGCCTTCACATGTCTACAACTGAAGACACACACACACACACACACGGCAGATGGACACACACGCTCGGCAGATGGACACACACCACACACTCGGCAGATGGACACACGCTCGGCAGATGGACACACACCACACACTCGGCAGATGGACACACACGCTCGGCAGATGGAAACACACCACAAACTCGGCAGATGGACACACACGCTCGGCAGATGGACGAATACACACACAGCAAAAGGACACACACATGCTCGGCAGATGGACACACACATGCTCGGCAGATGGACACACACACACACACGCTCGGCAGATGGACACACACACGCTCGGCAGTTGGACACACAAAGATAGACACACACCAGTTACTGAGAACAGATTCTCTCTCTGCAAAGGAGGGGAGAGACAAAGAGAGAGAGAGAGAGAGAGAGAGAGAGAGAAGAGAGGAGAGAGAGAGAGACACGGAGAGAGAGAGAGAGAGAGAGAGAGAGAGACACGGAGAGAGAGACACGGAGAGAAAGAGAGACACGGAGAGAGAGAGAGAGACACGGAGAGAGAGGGAGAGAGAGAGACACGGAGAGAGAGGGAGAGAGAGAGAGAGACAGGGAGAGAGAGGGGGAGAAAAACTCTTTAACATCATCCTTATCTCTGGCATCTTCCCCAATATTTGGAACCAAGGACTGATCACCCCAATCCACAAAAGTGGAGACAAATTTGACCCCAATAACTACCGTGGAATATGCATCAACAGTAACCTTGGGAAAATCCTCCACATTATCATTAACAGCAGACTCGTACATTTCCTCAATGAAAACAATGTTCTGAGCAAATGTCAAATGGGCTTTTTACCAAATTACCGAACGACAGACCATGTATTCACCCTGCACACCCTAATTGACAACCAAACAAACCAAAACAAAGGCAAAGTCTTCTCATGCTTTTTGATTTCAAAAAGCCTTCGACTCAATTTGGCATGAGGGTCTGCTATACAAACTGATGGAAAGTGGTGTTGGGGGTAGAACATACGACATTATAAAATCCATGTACACAAACAACAAGTGTGCGATTAAAATTGGCAAAAAACACACACATTTCTTCACACAGGGTCGTGGGGTGAGACAGGGATGCAGCTTAAGCCCCACCCTCTTCAACATATATATCAACGAATTGGCGCGGGCACTAGAAAAGTCTTCAGCACCCGGCCTCCCCCTGCTAGAATCCGAAGTCTCGGAGTGTGGTGTCAGGAAAATAACCTCACACTCAACGTCAACAAAACTAAGGAGATGATTGTGGACTTCAGGAAACAGCAGAGGGAACACCCCCCTATCCACATCGATGGAACAGTAGTGGAGAGGGTAGCAAGTTTTAAGTTCCTCGGCATACACATCACAGACAAACTGAATTGGTCCACTCACACAGACAGCATTGTGAAGAAGGCGCAGCAGCGCCTCTTCAACCTTAGGAGGCTGAAGAAATTTGGCTTGTCACCAAAAGCACTCACAAACTTCTACAGATGCACAATCGAGAGCATCCTGGCGGGCTGTATCACCGCCTGGTACGGCAACTGCTCCGCCCTCAACCGTAAGGCTCTCCAGAGGGTAGTGAGGTCTGCACAACGCATCACCGGGGGCAAACTACCTGCCCTCCAGGACACCTACACCACCCGATGTCACAGGAAGGCCATAAAGATCATCAAGGACATTAACCACCCGAGCCACTGCCTGTTCACCCCGCTATCATCCAGAAGGCGAGGTCAGTACAGGTGCATCAAAGCTGGGACCGAGAGACTGAAAAACAGCTTCTACCTCAAGGCCATCAGACTGTTAAACAGCCACCACTAACATTGAGTGGCTGTCGCCAACACTCTGACACTGACACTGACTCAACTCCAGCCACTTTAATAATGGGAAATGATGTAAATATATCACTAGCCACTTTAAACAATGCTACCTTATATAATGTTACTTACCCTACATTATTCATCTCATATGCATACGTATATACTGTACTCTATATCATCGACTGTATCCTTATGTAATACATGTATCACTAGCCACTTTAACTATGCCACTTTGTTTACATACTCATCTCATATGTATATACTGTACTCGATACCATCTACTGTATCTTGCCTATGCTGCTCTGTACCATCACTCATTCATATATCCTTATGTACATATTCTTTATCCCCTCACACTGTGTACAAGACAGTAGTTTTGGAATTGTTAGTTAGATTACTTGTTGGTTATTATCGCATTGTCGGAACTAGAAGCACAAGCATTTCGCTACACTCGCATTAACATCTGCTAACCATGTTATTGTGACAAATAAAATTTGATTTGATTTGAAGTCAAATGTCTGCTGTTTGCCGATGAACTGGTGCTTCTGTCACCAACCAAGGAGGGCCTACAGCAGCACCTAGATCTTCTGCACAGATTCTGTCAGACCTGGGCCCTGACAGACCTGGGCCCTGACAGACCTGGGCCCTGACAGTAAATCTCAGTAAGACCAAAATAATGGTGTTCCAAAAAAGGTTCAGTCGCCAGGACCACAAACACAAATTCCATCAGACACTGTTGCCCTAGAGCACACAAAAAACTATACATACCTTGGCCTAAACATTAGCGCCACAGGTAACTTCCACAAAGCTGTGAACGATCTGAGAGACAAGGCAAGAAGGGCATTCTATGCCATCAAAAGGAACATAAATTTCAACATACCAATTAGGATCTGGCTAAAAATACTTGAATCAGTCATAGAGCCCATTGCCCTTTATGGTTGTGAGGTCTGGGGTCCGCTGACCAGACTTCACAAAATGGGACAAACACCAAATTGAGACTCTGCATACCGAATTCTGCAAAAATATCCTCCGTGTACAACGTAGAACACCAAATAATGCATGCAGAGCAGAATTAGGCCGATACCCACTAATTATCAAAATCCAGAAAAGAGCTGTTAAATTCTACAACCAACTAAAAGGAAGAGATTCCCAAACCTTCCATAACAAAGCCATCACCTACAGAAAGATGAACCTGGAGGAGAGTCCCCTAAGCAAGCTGGTCCTGGGGCTCTGTTCACAAACACAAACACACCCTACAGAGCCCCAGGACAACAGCACAATTAGACCCAACCAAATCATGAGAAAACAAAAAGATAATTACTTGACACATTGGAAAGAATTTACAAAAAAACAGAGCAAACTAGAATGCTATTTGGCCCTAAACAGAGAGTACACAGTGGCAGAATACCTGTCCACTGTGACTGACTGTCACGAGTCCGACCGAGGGTGTTTCCCTTTCCCGGGCAGGTGGCGCTCGGCGGTCGTCGTCACCGGCCTATTAGCTGCCACTGATTGTTTTTCCTTCCCCTCCTTGTATGTTGAGTGGTAGCACCTGTGAATGTTTGATTAGTTTGTCTTTATTAGACAGCCGGCCCGCCTGGTTGTTGTGCGGGATTATTTATATGTAAACCTTCGGCTCTGTGGTATAGGCACGTGTTAGTGTCCGGTCGGGATTGTTTCCCATTGTACATTTTGATTTCCCTGTGTTTTGGGAACGTAACGTTTTTGTGAGCACCCTGTGGTGCATTGGTGCGATTAAAGGACGCGCAGCATTGAACTCTCTGTCTCCTGCATTTGACTCCACACCCACGACACCCGGAGCATTACACTGACCCAAACTTAAGGAAAGCTTTGACCATGTACAGACTCAGTGAGCATAGCCTTGCTTTTGAGAAAGGCCGCCGTAGGCAGACATGGCTCTCAAGAGAAGACAGGCTATGTGCACACTGCCCACAGAATTAGGTGAAAACTGAGCTGCACCTCCTAACCTCCTGCCCAATGTGTGACCATATTAGAGACACATATTTCCCTCAGATTACACAGATCCACAAAGAATTCGAAAACAAATCCAATTTTGATAAACTCCCATATCTACCCGGTGAAATTCCACAGTGTGCCGTCACAGCAGCAAGATTTGTGACCTGTTGCCACAAGAAAAGGGCAACCAGTGAAGAACAAACACCATTGTAAATACAACCCATATTTATGCTTATTTATTTTCCCTTGTGTTCTTTAACCATTTGTACATTGTTACAACACTGTATATATATATATATATATATATATATATATATATATATATATATATATATATATATATATAATGTATAATATGACATTTGTTATGTAACTATTGTTTTGAAACTTCTGTATGTGTAATGTTTACTGTTAATTTTGATTGTTTATTTAACTTTTGTATATTATCTACCTCACTTGCTTTGGCAATGTTAACACATGTTTCCCAAGCCAATAAAGCCCCTTGAATTGAATTGAATTGAGAGAGAGAGAGATATTAGGCCCATGGTGGAGACCAAATGAAGGGCATTCCTCTACGGTTTAGAGCTGACCCGAGACCTGCCTCCCACATGGTACCAAATGATTGGGCATTCCTCTACGGTTTAGAGCTGACCCCAGACCTGCCTCCCACATGGTACCATATTCCCTCTTCAGTACACTGAACATGGTCCATGTGATGTGACATTTGGGACGCAAACTGTTCACCTTCTGTTAATTTACTCTGAACCGCTATCTAACTTTTAATAATGTTAGATTCGAACCCTTCTATTAATCTAACCAACACACCGAGTACAGCTTTATCAGATTTATACTGTACAATTCATTATCTTTTTTTAATAGAAGATGTCGTGATTTAGTTCCTGCCTAATTTCTTCAGGATCCAGCTTATCCACATATTACCGAGCAAGGAGATAAAGATGCACCTTGTTCACATATTAAGTTAATGTTAAAAATGAGCATGTCTGTCTGTCTCTGTTTTCTCCCTCTCTCTCTCTCTCCCTCTCTCTTCTCTCTCCCTCTCTCTTCTCTCTCCCTCTCTCTTCTCTTTCTCTCTCTCTCCCTCTCTCTCTCTCTCTCTCCCGCTCTCCTCTCTCTCTCTCTCTCTCTCTCTCTCTCTCTCTCTCTCTGTCTCCTATCTCTCCCTCTCTCTTCCCTCTCTCTCTCTCTCTCCCTCTCTCTTCTCTCTCTCCCTCTCTCTTCTCTCTCCCTCTCTCTTCTCTTTCTCTCTTCTTTCTCTCTCTCTCTCTCTCTCTCTCCCTCTCTCTTCTCTTTCTCTCCCCCTCTCTCTCTCTTCTCTTTCTCTCCCCCTCTCTCTCTCTCTCCCGCTCTCCTCTCTCTCCCTCTCTCTCTCTCTCCCTCTCTATTCTCTCTCCCTCTCTCTTCTCTTTCTCTCTCTCTCTCTCTCCCTCTCTTTTCTCTTTCTCTCCCCCTCTCTCTCCTCTTTCTCTTTCTCTCTCTCTTCTCTCTCTTTCGCTCTCTTATCTCCCTCTACCTCACTCCTCCTTCCATCTCTCCCTCTCTCTTTTCTCCATTTCTAATATCATGCCATTCCATTTCGGAGAACGTTAATAAATCCTAAATAACTCTGTTCTCCAGAGAAGTGAAATATGTTTAATTCTTTCCAAATTTGTATTTTTTCTAAAGAGTAATTTCCCCTTTGCATGATGCATTCAGCGCTTGGTTATCATACTAATTCACTGGATTGGTGGAAATAAATAATGTTATGTTAAATTTCTCTCCCTTGGTGGAACACACATCTTCTCACAAGCATCATTGGAATTCATCCTTCACATCTGGGGGAACAAAATCTCTCTCTCTCTCTCTCTCTCTCTCTCTCTCTCTCTCTCTGTCTCTCGCTCTCTCTCTCTCTCTCTCTGTCTCTCTCTCTCTCTGTCCCTCTCTCTCTTTCTGTTTCTGTCTCTCTATCTCTCTGTCTCTCTCTCTCTTTCTGTTTCTGTCTCTCTCTCTGTCTCTCTCTCTCTCTTTCTGTTTCTGTCTCTCTCTCTCTGTCTCTCTCTCTCTGTCTCTCTCTCTCTCTCTCTCTGTCTCTCTCCCTCTCTCTCTCTCTCTATCTCTCTCTCTCTTTCTGTTTCTGTCTCTCTCTGTCTCGCTCTTTCTTTCTGTTTCTGTCTCTCTCTGTCTCTCTCTTTCTGTTTCTGTCTCTCTCTGTCTCTCTCTTTCTGTTTCTGTCTCTCTCTGTCTCTCTCTCTCTGTCTCTCTCTCTCTTTATTTTTCTGTCTCTCTCTCTCTCTGTCTCTCTCTCTCTGTCAGTTTTTGTGGTTGGTAAATTACCATCTCAGTGTGTGAGACCATGCCCGTACATACATAGTAACAGAGAATAAAAAGTGACTTTAAATGTCTTTGACCGCGAGGCATCTCTCCACCCGATAAATGATGTGAATCAATTTTCGTCTTCTTCATTCTTCTTCAATGACTCTTTTGGAGGAACAAAACTCTTCTTCACAAATGTAGAAAACCTAGGGATGATTCGGGGCTGTAATAATAGTCCTAATCAGAGTTAATCAATCCATTCTTATGAGACAATAGTAACAGAACAGTAGAACAAAGACTAGTAGTGTGTGTGTGTGTATGTGTGTGCGTGTGTGTGCGTGTGTGCGTGTGTGCGTGTGTGCGTGTGTGCGTGTGTGTGTGTCAGTCTCAGGCTTGGCCCAGTAGATCACACGGCGAACCAAAACAACACTAGGCTACTATCCTATCCTCAGCAGAGTGAAAACCAGCTGACTCCGCATCCGTCAATATCAAACAGCAGCATGTCTCCTCTCTGAAAACAGAACTGGTTCAGTTTAAAGAGGAAGAGGTTGTCAGTCTAGATTTCAGCTAACTCAGGCACTTTCCATTGTCATCCTGTTGTGTTGTGAGCGATCTGTTACGGCTGAGTGGAGAAGGGTGGTGCTGGGTACTCAGCCTCAAGACAAAGACTGTTTATTAGTGTGTTAACGCTGCCAATTACTGACCGTGTTACTAACTGTGTAACTGACTGTGTAACTGACTGTGTCACTGACTGTGTTACAGACTGTGTAACTGACTGTGTTACTGACTGTGTTACTGACTGTGTGACTGACTGTGTTACTGACTGTGTTACTAACTGTGTAACTGACTGTGTTACTGACTGTGTAATTGACTGTGTTACTAACACTGTTTAACTGACTGTGTTACTAACTGTGTAACTGACTGTGTAACTGACTGTGTAACAGACTGTGTTACTGACTGTTGTTTGTTTAACCTATCCGTGTGTTATTACTTGCTGTCTATTTCCCCTTCAGTTGATACAGTAAGAAACCATCACAACACACCCAGCTATCCTCCCCACCAACCCATATATACACCCAGCTATCCTCCCACCAACCCATATATACACCCAGTTATCCTCCCACCAACCCATATAGACACACAGCTATCCTCCCACCAACCCATATATACACCCAGCTATCCTCCCATCAACCCATATATACACCCAGTTATCCTCCCATCAACCCATATAGACACCCAGCTATCCTCCCACCAACCCATATAGACATCCAGCTATCCTCCCACCAACCCATATAAACACCCAGCTATCCTCCCACCAACCCATATAGACACCCAGCTATCCTCCCACCAACCCATATAGACACCCAGCTATCCTCCCACCAACCCATATAAACACCCAGCTATCCACCCACCAACCCATATAGACATCCAGCTATCCTCCCACCAACCCATATAGACATCCAGCTATCCCCCGCCGACCCATATAGACACCCAGGTATCCTCCCACCAACCCATATAAACACCCAGCTATCCACCCACCAACCCATATAGACATCCAGCTATCCTCCCACCAACCCATATAGACTCCTAGCTATCCCCCGCCGACCCATATAGACACCCAGCTATCCCCCCACCAACCCATATAGACGCCCAGCTATCCTCCCACCAACCCATATAGACACCCAGCTATCCACCCTTCGCCCAATCAGAAGAGCTGTCAATCATTGTCTGGTTTGATTTGGCAGCAATACCAGACCTGTTACAGCTACTAGTGAACAACAGCTAGTGAACAACAGCTAGTGAACAACAGCTAGTGAACAACAGCTAGTGAACAATGACTTTAGAGTAATATCTGGAAGGGGAGAGGAGGAGACGAGGAGACGAGGAGGACAGGAGGAGGAGACGGAGGAGGAGGAAGAGGAGGACAGGAGGAGAGGATGAGGAGAGAAGAAGAGGAGGAGAAGAGGAGGAGAAGAGGGTAGTGGAGGAGGAGGAGAGGAGAAGAGGGTAGTGGAGGAGGAGGAGGAGGAGGAGGAGAGGAGGAGAAGAGGAGGAGGAGAAGAGGAGGGGAAGAGGAGAAGAGGAGGAGAAGAGGAGGTGGAGGAGAGGAGGAGAGATAGAGAGGAGGAGAGGAGTAGGAGTGGAGAAGAGGAGAAGAGAGTAGAGGAGGAGAGGAGGAGAAGAGGAGGAGAGTAGGACAGGAGGAGAGGAGGAGAGGTAGAGAGGAGGAGAGGGTAGAGGAGGAGAGGAGGAGAAGAGGAGGAGAGGAGAGTAGCAGGAGAGGAGGAGAGGAGGAGGGGAGAAGAGGAGAAGAGGGTAGAGGAGGAGGGGGGAGGAGGAGAGGAGACGGTCAATATAGAGCCACCAGCAGAAAGACACACACCTTTGTGTGATCCCAGCCAGCCTATAGCTCTGATGTTAAAAGAATTGCCTCAGGAATTACACGGCCGATCCATTTCTGGAACACACCCCATTCACCACCGCTGTTCAATACTGGCAGCTTGGAAGTTCTTAAAAGAGCCTATAGTATAGGCCTGCATGTGTTAGGGGACAACACAGGTTAATTCCATACATACCAACACTGTATTTACAGAAAGAAAGAAAGAGAGAAAGAAAGAAAGAGAGAAAGAAAGAAAGAAAGAAAGAAAGAAAGAAAGAAAGAAAGAAAGAAAGAAAGAAAGAAAGAAAGAATGAGAGGATGGAGGAGTGTCCATGATAGACGCCACACAGGTTAGAGAGACGGCTCAAGGCTGTGATTACAGTTCCTTCAGAATGTATTCACACCTCTTGACTTTTTCCACATTTTGTTGATGATACAGACTGACTTTAAAATGGATTCAATATTTATTTGTTTAACCATCTACTGTACACACAATAGCCCCATAATGACAGAGTGAAAACATGTATTGAAAATTAAATCTAGAAATATCTAATCTACATAAATATTCACAACCCCTGAGTCAACACTTTGTAGAATCACCTTTGGCGGAGATTTACAGCTGTGAGTCTCTCTGGGTAAATCTCTAACAGCTTTCCACACCTGGATTGTGCAACATCTTCCCCTTATTATTTTCCAAAATTCTTCAAGCTCTGAAATTGGTTGTTCATCATTGCTAGACAACAATTTTCAGGTGATGCCATAGATTTTTAAGTAGATTTTAGTCAAATCTCTAAGTCGGACACTCAGGAACATTCACTGCCTTCTTGGTAAGCAACTCCAGTGTATATTTGGCCTTGTGTTTTAGGTTATTGTCCTGCTGAAAAGGGGAATTCATCTCCCAGTGTCTGTTGGAAAGCAGACTGAACCAGGTTTTCCACTAGGATTTTGCCTGTGCTTAGCTAATTTCCGTTTATTTTTTAATCCTGAAAAACTCCCCAGTCCTTAACGATTGCATGAATACCCATAACATGATGAAGCAACCACTATAATTGAAAATATGGAGACTCAGCAATGTGTTGTATTTGTACTCCAAACATAACACTTTGTATTCAGGACAAAATATTGAATTGCTTTGCCACATTTTTTGCAGTATTTTCTTTAGTGCCTTGTTGCAAACAGGATGCATGTTTTGGAATATTTATATTCTGGACAGGCTTCCATCTTTTCACTCTGTCATTAAGGTTAGTATTGTGGAGTAACTACAATGTTGTTGATCCATCCTCAGTTGTCTCCCATCACAGCCATTAAACTCTGTAACTGTTTTAAAGTCACCATTGACCTCATGGTAAAATCCCTGAGCGGTTTCCTTCCTCTCCGGTAACTGAGTTAGGAAGGATTCCTGTATCTATGTAGTGACTGGGTGTATTGATACACCATCCAAAGTGTGAAGAATAACTACACCATGCTCAAAGGGATATTCCATGTGTATTTTAACCCTTCTACCAATACGTGCCCTTCTGTGTGAGGCACCTATTGGTTTTTGTAGTTGAATCTGTGTTATACTGCTCGACTGAGGGACCTTGCAGATAATTGTATGTGTTGGGTACAGAGATCATGTTAAACACTATTACTGCACACAGTGTCAGTCCATGCAACTTATTATGTGACTTGTTAGACACATTCTTACTCCTGAACTTATTTAGGGGTTGCCATAACATTCATTTTTTCTAAAAACACAATTCCACTTTGACATTATTAGGGTATTGTGTGAATCTATTTTCAATTCAGCCTGTAACGTAACAAAATGTGGATAAGGTCAAGGAGTGTGAATACTTTCTGAAGGCTCTGTAACCTTGCAATATAATAAACACACACACACACACACACACACACACACACACACACACACAATCAGTACCCATCATTCACACTATGAATCATAAAGCAGCCGTCCTGTGAATGCCACTGCCTACATTGATATTTACTCTAGACTTGAAATATTACGATCCCCGGAGCATGACTGTTTATTTAATCTTAATTTATTCCTAATTATTCACTAATTAATGCGAGCGAAATGCCTGTTGGTTAATTCAACATCTTGTGTATTTGCTGAGTCCCGGAGCTAGAGAAGCACTTCCACAACTTTCACTATGTCTGCCTTCTGTCCCGGACCTGAGGGGAACCAGCATGTCTTCCTTCTGTCCCGGACCTGAGGGGAACCAACATGTCTTCCTTCTGTCCCGGACCTGAGGGGAACCAACATGTCTTCCTTCTGTCCAGGATCTGAGGGGAACCAGCATGTCTTCATTCTGTCCCGGACCTGAGGGGAACCAACATGTCTTCCTTCTGTCCCGGACCTGAGGGGAACCAACATGTCTTCCTTCTGTCCAGGATCTGAGGGGAACCAGCATGTCTTCCTTCTGTCCCGGACCTGAGGGGAACCAACATGTCTTCATTCTGTCCCGGACCTGAGGGGAACCAGCATGTCTTCCTTCTGTCCCGGACCTGAGGGGAACCAGCATGTCTTCCTTCTGTCCCGGACCTGAGGGGAACCAGCATGTCTTCCTTCTGTCCCAGACCTGAGGGGAACCAGCATGTCTTCCTTCTGTCCCGGACCTGAGGGGAACCAGCATGTCTGCTTCGTGTGTGTGTGTGTGTGTGTGTGTGTGTGTGTGTATATGTGTGTATATGTGTGTGTGTGTGTGTATATGTGTGTGTGTGTGTGTGTGTGTGTGTGTGTGTGTGTGTGTGTGTGTGTGTGTGTGTGTGTGTGTGTGTGTGTCTGCCGTCTGTCCAGCTCCTGCAGAAGAACAGCGTTCTTAAGGATAGTGACCAACCACACACCACTAGAGCCTCCAGCTCAGCATCCGTGACAAAAACATGCATGACTATGGAGAAGAAAAAAAATCCCTGTAGGAACAACATAGTGTAGATGCTTCATTCATAATAACTATAGAATATACCATTCAGAAGATGCTTTTATCCAAAGCAACGTACAGTCACGCGGGCATACATTTAGTGGTCCTAGGAATCATACCCATAACCCTGCAGTTAAAAGCACCCTGCAGCTATCAGCTGAGCTACAAAGCTCTGTGCCAAGTCATATAACCTCGAAAATGAATAACAAGAGTTTAAGGTAATAAGGTGTAGCCCAGATAAGATTGTAATAATGCATACCGTTGACTGCATGTGTCTGCCGTTCTACTGCAACACTTCACAGCCTCTTTCTCCTTTGAGGTGTTGATTGTCTTGTACATCAAAGAACATCTACATGCCAACTAGAGTAAAGCCTACAGGCTACAGTAGATTACAGAAGACCACAGTAGATTACAGAAGACCACAGTAGATTACAGAAGGCTACAGTAGACTACAAAAGGCTACAGTAAACTAAAGAAGGCTACAGTAGACTGAAGAAGGCTACAGTAGACTGAAGAAGGCTACAGTAGACTGAAGAAGGCTACAGTAGACTAAAGAAGGCCACAGTAGACTAAAGAAGGCTACAGTAGACTAAAGAAGGCTACAGAAGGCCACAGTAGACTAAATAAGGCCACAGTAGGCTAAAGAAGGCTACGGAAGGCTACAGTAGACTAAATAAGGCTACGGAAGGATACAGTAGGATTTAAAATGCTATAGAATGCGATAGTAGACTACAGTAGGATATAGAATGAGATAGTAGACTACAGTACTCTATATAATAGTAGATTACAGTAGGATATAGAATGAGATAGTAGATTACAGTAGTATATAGAATGAGATAGTAGACTACAGTAGGATATAGAATGAGATAGTAGACTACAGTAGGATATAGAATGAGATAGTAGACTACAGTAGGATATAGAATGAGATAGTAGACTACAGTAGGATATAGAATGATATAGTAGATTACAGTAGGATATAGAATGAGATAGTAGATTACAGTAGGATATAGTAGGCTCCAGCTCCTCTGTGAATCACCCTGTCATCAGCCCAACTAGGTCCCATAACAGCAAGGTAAAACTGTCATCATAATGCTGAATATAGCAGGACCAGGCACAGGACAGAAAGAGGAGATGAGAGATGGTCGTGAGCGGAGATGGTGGGAGCGGACGGGGAGGAGAGGGTGAACGAAACGTGCTATCAAATGCTTCTCCGCTTCACTCAGCCAGCATAGCAAATTCCCCTATGCTTACAAACGGCTAAACCCTGTCTGCACCTCACCGTTTTGTTTTGTTTATTAACCACCTATACAATCACATATGTCTTCTTCAGAAGAAACTGATGTCGGATACAGTGTGTGGCGTGCTGGTACTGAACTTTCATCTCGACACGGATACAGCTGCTATAAGTGTAGCTTTTTCATTCATGGCACCGGGACATCGGTTCGGCTCGTGCGCCAGCATGTGTTCTGTCCCGTTATTTTGCAATCGGTCATGAAATTACCGGAGAGGTGCAGGAGACAAACAATCAGACCCCTGTAGCCTACACACGAGTCACCCTCGCACACACACACACACACACACTCACTCACTCACAACGTGTCAGCAGCATTACTAATGTAGCGGTAATGTCACGGGACTGCTTGGGTTGTTTACTGGTAAATTGAGATGGAACGAACCGAACCGATCATCGTAGATCGATTAATCGTTTTATAAACGGAGTCCCTCTCCTCTATAACCTTGAACCGATAATTGATGAAGATAGATGGAAAACAGTACCTCGTAGAAAATATCAAACGACTGCGTAATACGGACAGGCTAATGGTTTGGCAAAATCCCAGCCAGAAAGAACTTGTCAGATTTACTCAGACTGAGCACATTTACCATCCATCATTGCCACAATGACTTATGCTATGTGATTGTGAACATAAAGGCCTTTACAGAAGGTGTTCATATTTCAGAACAACGCAGTGAAGTTGAACCAGGGCCATATGATAATAATATACATTGAACTCACCAATGAAGGTAAACCCAGCGAGGAACAGCCAACAGAGCATCACCAACGTGGCCGTGCTGTATCTCCCGCGGACAAAGGGAGTTATGTGTAACGGCATCATTCTCTGCTGTAAGCCGCTCGCACTTCTCCGGTTTAACTTTCAAAAGACAAAGAGGAGGGATAAATGAGCAGTAGTAGTAGCCCGGATTTGTGTGTCCGGTTGTTTTATTCTCCGGGCGTCTCTTTACTCCGTTAGTAAGCGCCTCTGCATCAAAGTCCAGTTGGCTCAGCAGTAGCAGCACGCATCCTCCGGGTCCACTACCTTGGCCATTACATTGGTATCCCCGCAGCGCGTCTTGGTTGCTAGAAACAACGCAGCATCACAGGTGTGGTAAACACACTCAGCTCTGCTTTCTTCCTCCCTTCGCTGTTTCCCTCTCTCTTGCTTTTCGCCTCTTTGCCGTGTTTCTCCTCTCCTCTCCTCTTCTCTTTTTCCGTATCTTTCCAAAGCCGCTCTCCGTTTAGAATTCTGAAGCAGTGCAGAGCGGTAGAATGAGTTCTACGCCTCGGCTGTGTTCTCTTCTATCCTCCTTGGGAAGGAATACCTGCAACCGACAGGGAAATAGTATCAATTGGGCATTAGAGTATCAACATCTGCTTCCACAGCAATGCAGGAGTGGAAGAGAGTGGAAGAGGTACAGGAGAGTGAGCGAAGCGGAGTGCCAAAACCAGGAGTGTATTCCGTCAATGTCCGGAATGGAATGGAGTGACTTGAGGAGCACTATAATGCCCTCTTCTGTAACAGAAGGAATTAGGAATGGGCTGTGATATTATCAGCCCAGCCCTATCAACACCATGTAAACCTACAGGAATGGGCTGTGATATTATCAGCCCAGCCCTATCAACACCATGTAAACCTACAGGAATGGGCTGTGATATTATCAGCCCAGCCCTATCAACACCATGTAAACCTACAGGAATGGGCTGTGATATGATCAGCCCAGCCCTATCAACACCATGTAAACCTACAGGAATGGGCTGTGATATTATCAGCCCAGCCCTATCAACACCATGTAAACCTACAGGAATGGGCTGTGATATAATCAGCCCAGCCCTATCAACACCATGTAAACCTACAGGAATGGGCTGTGATATTATCAGCCCAGCCCTATCAACACCATGTAAACCTACAGGAATGGGCTGTGGTATTATCAGCCCAGCCCTATCAACACCATGTAAACCTACAGGAATGGGCTGTGGTATTATCAGCCCAGCCCTATCAACACCATGTAAACCTACAGGAATGGGCTGTGATATGATCAGCCCAGCCCTATCAACACCATGTAAACCTACAGGAATGGGCTGTGGTATTATCAGCCCAGCCCTATCAACACCATGTAAACCTACAGGAATGGGCTGTGATATGATCAGCCCAGCCCTATCAACACCATGTAAACCTACAGGAATGGGCTGTGATATGATCAGCCCAGCCCTATCAACACCATGTAAACCTACAGGAATGGGCTGTGGTATGATCAGCCCATCCCTATCAACACCATGTAAACCTACAGGAATGGGCTGTGGTATTATCAGCCCAGCCCTATCAACACCATGTAAACCTACAGGAATGGGCTGTGATATAATCAGCCCAGCCCTATCAACACCATGTAAACCTACAGGAATGGGCTGTGGTATTATCAGCCCAGCCCTATCAACACCATGTAAACCTACAGGAATGGGCTGTGATATAATCAGCCCAGCCCTATCAACACCATGTAAACCTACAGGAATGGGCTGTGATATAATCAGCCCAGCCCTATCAACACCATGTAAACCTACAGGAATGGGCTGTGATATAATCAGCCCAGCCCTATCAACACCATGTAAACCTACAGGAATGGGCTGTGATATTATCAGCCCAGCCCTATCAACACCATGTAAACCTACAGGAATGGGCTGTGGTATTATCAGCCCAGCCCTATCAACACCATGTAAACCTACAGGAATGGGCTGTGATATAATCAGCCCAGCCCTATCAACACCATGTAAACCTACAGGAATAGGCTGTGATATAATCAGCCCAGCCCTATCAACACCATGTAAACCTACAGGAATGGGCTGTGATATTATCAGTTCAGATCCATCAACACCATGTAAACCTACAGGAATGGGCTGTGATATTATCAGCCCAACCCTATCAACACCATGTAAACCTACAGGAATGGGCTGTGATATAATCAGCCCAGCCCTATCAACACCATGTAAACCTACAGGAATGGGCTGTGATATAATCAGCCCAGCCCTATCAACACCATGTAAACCTACAGGAATGGGCTGTGATATTATCAGCCCAGCCCTATCAACACCATGTAAACCTACAGGAATGGGCTGTGATATAATCAGCCCAGCCCTATCAACACCATGTAAACCTACAGGAATGGGCTGTGATATAATCAGCCCAGCCCTATCAACACCATGTAAACCTACAGGAATGGGCTGTGATATTATCAGCCCAGCCCTATCAACACCATGTAAACCTACAGGAATGGGCTGTGGTATTATCAGCCCAGCCCTATCAACACCATGTAAACCTACAGGAATGGGCTGTGATATTATCAGCCCAGCCCTATCAACACCATGTAAACCTACAGGAATGGGCTGTGATATTATCAGCCCAGCCCTATCAACACCATGTAAACCTACAGGAATGGGCTGTGATATTATCAGCCCAGCCCTATCAACACCATGTAAACCTACAGGAATGGGCTGTGATATAATCAGCCCAGCCCTATCAACACCATGTAAACCTACAGGAATGGGCTGTGGTATTATCAGCCCAGCCCTATCAACACCATGTAAACCTACAGGAATGGGCTGTGATATTATCAGCCCAGCCCTATCAACACCATGTAAACCTACAGGAATGGGCTGTGATATTATCAGCCCAGCCCTATCAACACCATGTAAACCTACAGGAATGGGCTGTGATATGATCAGCCCAGCCTTATCAACACCATGTAAACCTACAGGAATGGGCTGTGATATAATCAGCCCAGCCCTATCAACACCATGTAAACCTACAGGAATGGGCTGTGATATTATCAGCCCAGCCCTATCAACACCATGTAAACCTACAGGAATGGGCTGTGATATAATCAGCCCAGCCCTATCAACACCATGTAAACCTACAGGAATGGGCTGTGATATGATCAGCCCAGCCCTATCAACACCATGTAAACCTACAGGAATGGGCTGTGATATAATCAGCCCAGCCCTATCAACACCATGTAAACCTACAGGAATGGGCTGTGGTATTATCAGCCCAGCCCTATCAACACCATGTAAACCTACAGGAATGGGCTGTGATATGATCAGCCCAGCCCTATCAACACCATGTAAACCTACAGGAATGGGCTGTGATATGATCAGCCCAGCCCTATCAACACCATGTAAACCTACAGGAATGGGCTGTGATATTATCAGCCCAGCCCTATCAACACCATGTAAACCTACAGGAATGGGCTGTGGTATTATCAGCCCAGCCCTATCAACACCATGTAAACCTACAGGAATGGGCTGTGGTATTATCAGCCCAGCCCTATCAACACCATGTAAACCTACAGGAATGGGCTGTGATATAATCAGCCCAGCCCTATCAACACCATGTAAACCTACAGGAATGGGCTGTGATATTATCAGCCCAGCCCTATCAACACCATGTAAACCTACAGGAATGGGCTGTGGTATTATCAGCCCAGCCCTATCAACACCATGTAAACCTACAGGAATGGGCTGTGGTATTATCAGCCCAGCCCTATCAACACCATGTAAACCTACAGGAATGGGCTGTGGTATTATCAGCCCAGCCCTATCAACACCATGTAAACCTACAGGAATGGGCTGTGATATAATCAGCCCAGCCCTATCAACACCATGTAAACCTACAGGAATGGGCTGTGATATAATCAGCCCAGCCCTATCAACACCATGTAAACCTACAGGAATGGGCTGTGGTATTATCAGCCCAGCCCTATCAACACCATGTAAACCTACAGGAATGGGCTGTGATATAATCAGCCCAGCCCTATCAACACCATGTAAACCTACAGGAATGGGCTGTGGTATTATCAGTTCAGATCCATCAACACCATGTAAACCTACAGGAATGGGCTGTGATATAATCAGCCCAGCCCTATCAACACCATGTAAACCTACAGGAATGGGCTGTGATATAATCAGCCCAGCCCTATCAACACCATGTAAACCTACAGGAATGGGCTGTGATATAATCAGCCCAGCCCTATCAACACCATGTAAACCTACAGGAATGGGCTGTGATATTATCAGCCCAGCCCTATCAACACCATGTAAACCTACAGGAATGGGCTGTGATATAATCAGCCCAGCCCTATCAACACCATGTAAACCTACAGGAATGGGCTGTGATATAATCAGCCCAGCCCTATCAACACCATGTAAACCTACAGGAATGGGCTGTGATATAATCAGCCCAGCCCTATCAACACCATGTAAACCTACAGGAATGGGCTGTGGTATTATCAGCCCAGCCCTATCAACACCATGTAAACCTACAGGAATGGGCTGTGATATAATCAGCCCAGCCCTATCAACACCATGTAAACCTACAGGAATGGGCTGTGATATGATCAGCCCAGCCCTATCAACACCATGTAAACCTACAGGAATGGGCTGTGATATGATCAGCCCAGCCCTATCAACACCATGTAAACCTACAGGAATGGGCTGTGATATTATCAGCCCAGCCCTATCAACACCATGTAAACCTACAGGAATGGGCTGTGATATTATCAGCCCAGCCCTATCAACACCATGTAAACCTACAGGAATGGGCTGTGATATTATCAGCCCAGCCCTATCAACACCATGTAAACCTACAGGAATGGGCTGTGATATTATCAGCCCAGCCCTATCAACACCATGTAAACCTACAGGAATGGGCTGTGATATAATCAGCCCAGCCCTATCAACACCATGTAAACCTACAGGAATGGGCTGTGATATAATCAGCCCAGCCCTATCAACACCATGTAAACCTACAGGAATGGGCTGTGGTATTATCAGCCCAGCCCTATCAACACCATGTAAACCTACAGGAATGGGCTGTGATATAATCAGCCCAGCCCTATCAACACCATGTAAACCTACAGGAATGGGCTGTGGTATTATCAGCCCAGCCCTATCAACACCATGTAAACCTACAGGAATGGGCTGTGATATAATCAGCCCAGCCCTATCAACACCATGTAAACCTACAGGAATGGGCTGTGATATTATCAGCCCAGCCCTATCAACACCATGTAAACCTACAGGAATGGGCTGTGGTATTATCAGCCCAGCCCTATCAACACCATGTAAACCTACAGGAATGGGCTGTGATATAATCAGCCCAGCCCTATCAACACCATGTAAACCTACAGGAATGGGCTGTGGTATTATCAGCCCAGCCCTATCAACACCATGTAAACCTACAGGAATGGGCTGTGATATAATCAGCCCAGCCCTATCAACACCATGTAAACCTACAGGAATGGGCTGTGATATTATCAGCCCAGCCCTATCAACACCATGTAAACCTACAGGAATGGGCTGTGATATTATCAGCCCAGCCCTATCAACACCATGTAAACCTACAGGAATGGGCTGTGATATTATCAGCCCAGCCCTATCAACACCATGTAAACCTACAGGAATGGGCTGTGATATGATCAGCCCAGCCCTATCAACACCATGTAAACCTACAGGAATGGGCTGTGATATTATCAGCCCAGCCCTATCAACACCATGTAAACCTACAGGAATGGGCTGTGATATAATCAGCCCAGCCCTATCAACACCATGTAAACCTACAGGAATGGGCTGTGATATTATCAGCCCAGCCCTATCAACACCATGTAAACCTACAGGAATGGGCTGTGGTATTATCAGCCCAGCCCTATCAACACCATGTAAACCTACAGGAATGGGCTGTGGTATTATCAGCCCAGCCCTATCAACACCATGTAAACCTACAGGAATGGGCTGTGATATGATCAGCCCAGCCCTATCAACACCATGTAAACCTACAGGAATGGGCTGTGGTATTATCAGCCCAGCCCTATCAACACCATGTAAACCTACAGGAATGGGCTGTGATATGATCAGCCCAGCCCTATCAACACCATGTAAACCTACAGGAATGGGCTGTGATATGATCAGCCCAGCCCTATCAACACCATGTAAACCTACAGGAATGGGCTGTGGTATGATCAGCCCATCCCTATCAACACCATGTAAACCTACAGGAATGGGCTGTGGTATTATCAGCCCAGCCCTATCAACACCATGTAAACCTACAGGAATGGGCTGTGATATAATCAGCCCAGCCCTATCAACACCATGTAAACCTACAGGAATGGGCTGTGGTATTATCAGCCCAGCCCTATCAACACCATGTAAACCTACAGGAATGGGCTGTGATATAATCAGCCCAGCCCTATCAACACCATGTAAACCTACAGGAATGGGCTGTGATATAATCAGCCCAGCCCTATCAACACCATGTAAACCTACAGGAATGGGCTGTGATATAATCAGCCCAGCCCTATCAACACCATGTAAACCTACAGGAATGGGCTGTGATATTATCAGCCCAGCCCTATCAACACCATGTAAACCTACAGGAATGGGCTGTGGTATTATCAGCCCAGCCCTATCAACACCATGTAAACCTACAGGAATGGGCTGTGATATAATCAGCCCAGCCCTATCAACACCATGTAAACCTACAGGAATAGGCTGTGATATAATCAGCCCAGCCCTATCAACACCATGTAAACCTACAGGAATGGGCTGTGATATTATCAGTTCAGATCCATCAACACCATGTAAACCTACAGGAATGGGCTGTGATATTATCAGCCAAACCCTATCAACACCATGTAAACCTACAGGAATGGGCTGTGATATAATCAGCCATGCCCTATCAACACCATGTAAACCTACAGGAATGGGCTGTGATATAATCAGCCCAGCCCTATCAACACCATGTAAACCTACAGGAATGGGCTGTGATATTATCAGCCCAGCCCTATCAACACCATGTAAACCTACAGGAATGGGCTGTGATATAATCAGCCCAGCCCTATCAACACCATGTAAACCTACAGGAATGGGCTGTGATATAATCAGCCCAGCCCTATCAACACCATGTAAACCTACAGGAATGGGCTGTGATATTATCAGCCCAGCCCTATCAACACCATGTAAACCTACAGGAATGGGCTGTGGTATTATCAGCCCAGCTCTATCAACACCATGTAAACCTACAGGAATGGGCTGTGATATTATCAGCCCAGCCCTATCAACACCATGTAAACCTACAGGAATGGGCTGTGATATTATCAGCCCAGCCCTATCAACACCATGTAAACCTACAGGAATGGGCTGTGATATTATCAGCCCAGCCCTATCAACACCATGTAAACCTACAGGAATGGGCTGTGATATAATCAGCCCAGCCCTATCAACACCATGTAAACCTACAGGAATGGGCTGTGGTATTATCAGCCCAGCCCTATCAACACCATGTAAACCTACAGGAATGGGCTGTGATATTATCAGCCCAGCCCTATCAACACCATGTAAACCTACAGGAATGGGCTGTGATATTATCAGCCCAGCCCTATCAACACCATGTAAACCTACAGGAATGGGCTGTGATATGATCAGCCCAGCCTTATCAACACCATGTAAACCTACAGGAATGGGCTGTGATATAATCAGCCCAGCCCTATCAACACCATGTAAACCTACAGGAATGGGCTGTGATATTATCAGCCCAGCCCTATCAACACCATGTAAACCTACAGGAATGGGCTGTGATATAATCAGCCCAGCCCTATCAACACCATGTAAACCTACAGGAATGGGCTGTGATATGATCAGCCCAGCCCTATCAACACCATGTAAACCTACAGGAATGGGCTGTGATATAATCAGCCCAGCCCTATCAACACCATGTAAACCTACAGGAATGGGCTGTGGTATTATCAGCCCAGCCCTATCAACACCATGTAAACCTACAGGAATGGGCTGTGATATGATCAGCCCAGCCCTATCAACACCATGTAAACCTACAGGAATGGGCTGTGATATGATCAGCCCAGCCCTATCAACACCATGTAAACCTACAGGAATGGGCTGTGATATTATCAGCCCAGCCCTATCAACACCATGTAAACCTACAGGAATGGGCTGTGGTATTATCAGCCCAGCCCTATCAACACCATGTAAACCTACAGGAATGGGCTGTGGTATTATCAGCCCAGCCCTATCAACACCATGTAAACCTACAGGAATGGGCTGTGATATAATCAGCCCAGCCCTATCAACACCATGTAAACCTACAGGAATGGGCTGTGATATTATCAGCCCAGCCCTATCAACACCATGTAAACCTACAGGAATGGGCTGTGGTATTATCAGCCCAGCCCTATCAACACCATGTAAACCTACAGGAATGGGCTGTGGTATTATCAGCCCAGCCCTATCAACACCATGTAAACCTACAGGAATGGGCTGTGGTATTATCAGCCCAGCCCTATCAACACCATGTAAACCTACAGGAATGGGCTGTGATATAATCAGCCCAGCCCTATCAACACCATGTAAACCTACAGGAATGGGCTGTGATATAATCAGCCCAGCCCTATCAACACCATGTAAACCTACAGGAATGGGCTGTGGTATTATCAGCCCAGCCCTATCAACACCATGTAAACCTACAGGAATGGGCTGTGATATAATCAGCCCAGCCCTATCAACACCATGTAAACCTACAGGAATGGGCTGTGGTATTATCAGTTCAGATCCATCAACACCATGTAAACCTACAGGAATGGGCTGTGATATAATCAGCCCAGCCCTATCAACACCATGTAAACCTACAGGAATGGGCTGTGATATAATCAGCCCAGCCCTATCAACACCATGTAAACCTACAGGAATGGGCTGTGATATAATCAGCCCAGCCCTATCAACACCATGTAAACCTACAGGAATGGGCTGTGATATTATCAGCCCAGCCCTATCAACACCATGTAAACCTACAGGAATGGGCTGTGATATAATCAGCCCAGCCCTATCAACACCATGTAAACCTACAGGAATGGGCTGTGATATAATCAGCCCAGCCCTATCAACACCATGTAAACCTACAGGAATGGGCTGTGATATAATCAGCCCAGCCCTATCAACACCATGTAAACCTACAGGAATGGGCTGTGGTATTATCAGCCCAGCCCTATCAACACCATGTAAACCTACAGGAATGGGCTGTGATATAATCAGCCCAGCCCTATCAACACCATGTAAACCTACAGGAATGGGCTGTGATATGATCAGCCCAGCCCTATCAACACCATGTAAACCTACAGGAATGGGCTGTGATATGATCAGCCCAGCCCTATCAACACCATGTAAACCTACAGGAATGGGCTGTGATATTATCAGCCCAGCCCTATCAACACCATGTAAACCTACAGGAATGGGCTGTGATATTATCAGCCCAGCCCTATCAACACCATGTAAACCTACAGGAATGGGCTGTGATATTATCAGCCCAGCCCTATCAACACCATGTAAACCTACAGGAATGGGCTGTGATATTATCAGCCCAGCCCTATCAACACCATGTAAACCTACAGGAATGGGCTGTGATATAATCAGCCCAGCCCTATCAACACCATGTAAACCTACAGGAATGGGCTGTGATATAATCAGCCCAGCCCTATCAACACCATGTAAACCTACAGGAATGGGCTGTGGTATTATCAGCCCAGCCCTATCAACACCATGTAAACCTACAGGAATGGGCTGTGATATAATCAGCCCAGCCCTATCAACACCATGTAAACCTACAGGAATGGGCTGTGGTATTATCAGTTCAGATCCATCAACACCATGTAAACCTACAGGAATGGGCTGTGATATAATCAGCCCAGCCCTATCAACACCATGTAAACCTACAGGAATGGGCTGTGATATAATCAGCCCAGCCCTATCAACACCATGTAAACCTACAGGAATGGGCTGTGATATAATCAGCCCAGCCCTATCAACACCATGTAAACCTACAGGAATGGGCTGTGATATTATCAGCCCAGCCCTATCAACACCATGTAAATCTACAGGAATGGGCTGTGATATAATCAGCCCAGCCCTATCAACACCATGTAAACCTACAGGAATGGGCTGTGATATAATCAGCCCAGCCCTATCAACACCATGTAAACCTACAGGAATGGGCTGTGATATAATCAGCCCAGCCCTATCAACACCATGTAAACCTACAGGAATGGGCTGTGGTATTATCAGCCCAGCCCTATCAACACCATGTAAACCTACAGGAATGGGCTGTGATATAATCAGCCCAGCCCTATCAACACCATGTAAACCTACAGGAATGGGCTGTGATATGATCAGCCCAGCCCTATCAACACCATGTAAACCTACAGGAATGGGCTGTGATATGATCAGCCCAGCCCTATCAACACCATGTAAACCTACAGGAATGGGCTGTGATATTATCAGCCCAGCCCTATCAACACCATGTAAACCTACAGGAATGGGCTGTGATATTATCAGCCCAGCCCTATCAACACCATGTAAACCTACTGGAATGGGCTGTGATATTATCAGCCCAGCCCTATCAACACCATGTAAACCTACAGGAATGGGCTGTGATATTATCAGCCCAGCCCTATCAACACCATGTAAACCTACAGGAATGGGCTGTGATATAATCAGCCCAGCCCTATCAACACCATGTAAACCTACAGGAATGGGCTGTGATATAATCAGCCCAGCCCTATCAACACCATGTAAACCTACAGGAATGGGCTGTGGTATTATCAGCCCAGCCCTATCAACACCATGTAAACCTACAGGAATGGGCTGTGATATAATCAGCCCAGCCCTATCAACACCATGTAAACCTACAGGAATGGGCTGTGGTATTATCAGCCCAGCCCTATCAACACCATGTAAACCTACAGGAATGGGCTGTGATATAATCAGCCCAGCCCTATCAACACCATGTAAACCTACAGGAATGGGCTGTGATATTATCAGCCCAGCCCTATCAACACCATGTAAACCTACAGGAATGGGCTGTGATATAATCAGCCCAGCCCTATCAACACCATGTAAACCTACAGGAATGGGCTGTGGTATTATCAGCCCAGCCCTATCAACACCATGTAAACCTACAGGAATGGGCTGTGATATAATCAGCCCAGCCCTATCAACACCATGTAAACCTACAGGAATGGGCTGTGATATTATCAGCCCAGCCCTATCAACACCATGTAAACCTACAGGAATGGGCTGTGGTATTATCAGCCCAGCCCTATCAACACCATGTAAACCTACAGGAATGGGCTGTGGTATAATCAGCCCAGCCCTATCAACACCATGTAAACCTACAGGAATGGGCTGTGGTATTATCAGCCCAACCCTATCAACACCATGTAAACCTACAGGAATGGGCTGTGATATAATCAGCCCAGCCCTATCAACACCATGTAAACCTACAGGAATGGGCTGTGATATTATCAGCCCAGCCCTATCAACACCATGTAAACCTACAGGAATGGGCTGTGATATAATCAGCCCAGCCCTATCAACACCATGTAAACCTACAGGAATGGGCTGTGATATAATCAGCCCAGCCCTATCAACACCATGTAAACCTACAGGAATGGGCTGTGATATAATCAGCCCAGCCCTATCAACACCATGTAAACCTACAGGAATGGGCTGTGATATTATCAGCCCAGCCCTATCAACACCATGTAAACCTACAGGAATGGGCTGTGGTATTATCAGCCCAGCCCTATCAACACCATGTAAACCTACAGGAATGGGCTGTGATATTATCAGCCCAGCCCTATCAACACCATGTAAACCTACAGGAATGGGCTGTGGTATGATCAGCCCATCCCTATCAACACCATGTAAACCTACAGGAATGGGCTGTGATATGATCAGCCCAGCCCTATCAACACCATGTAAACCTACAGGAATGGGCTGTGATATAATCAGCCCAGCCCTATCAACACCATGTAAACCTACAGGAATGGGCTGTGATATAATCAGCCCAGCCCTATCAACACCATGTAAACCTACAGGAATGGGCTGTGGTATTATCAGTTCAGATCCATCAACACCATGTAAACCTACAGGAATGGGCTGTGATATTATCAGCCCAGCCCTATCAACACCATGTAAACCTACAGGAATGGGCTGTGATATAATCAGCCCAGCCCTATCAACACCATGTAAACCTACAGGAATGGGCTGTGATATAATCAGCCCAGCCCTATCAACACCATGTAAACCTACAGGAATGGGCTGTGATATTATCAGCCCAGCCCTATCAACACCATGTAAACCTACAGGAATGGGCTGTGATATAATCAGCCCAGCCCTATCAACACCATGTAAACCTACAGGAATGGGCTGTGATATAATCAGCCCAGCCCTATCAACACCATGTAAACCTACAGGAATGGGCTGTGATATAATCAGCCAGCCCTATCAACACCATGTAAACCTACAGGAATGGGCTGTGATATAATCAGCCCAGCCCTATCAACACCATGTAAACCTACAGGAATGGGCTGTGGTATTATCAGCCCAGCCCTATCAACACCATGTAAACCTACAGGAATGGGCTGTGATATAATCAGCCCAGCCCTATCAACACCATGTAAACCTACAGGAATGGGCTGTGATATGATCAGCCCAGCCCTATCAACACCATGTAAACCTACAGGAATGGGCTGTGATATGATCAGCCCAGCCCTATCAACACCATGTAAACCTACAGGAATGGGCTGTGATATTATCAGCCCAGCCCTATCAACACCATGTAAACCTACAGGAATGGGCTGTGATATAATCAGCCCAGCCCTATCAACACCATGTAAACCTACAGGAATGGGCTGTGATATTATCAGCCCAGCCCTATCAACACCATGTAAACCTACAGGAATGGGCTGTGATATTATCAGCCCAGCCCTATCAACACCATGTAAACCTACAGGAATGGGCTGTGATATGATCAGCCCAGCCCTATCAACACCATGTAAACCTACAGGAATGGGCTGTGATATGATCAGCCCAGCCCTATCAACACCATGTAAACCTACAGGAATGGGCTGTGATATTATCAGCCCAGCCCTATCAACACCATGTAAACCTACAGGAATGGGCTGTGATATGATCAGCCCAGCCCTATCAACACCATGTAAACCTACAGGAATGGGCTGTGATATAATCAGCCCAGCCCTATCAACACCATGTAAACCTACAGGAATAGGCTGTGGTATTATCAGCCCAGCCCTATCAACACCATGTAAACCTACAGGAATAGGCTGTGATATAATCAGCCCAGCCCTATCAACACCATGTAAACCTACAGGAATGGGCTGTGATATAATCAGCCCAGCCCTATCAACACCATGTAAACCTACAGGAATGGGCTGTGATATTATCAGCCCAGCCCTATCAACACCATGTAAACCTACAGGAATGGGCTGTGATATAATCAGCCCAGCCCTATCAACACCATGTAAACCTACAGGAATGGGCTGTGATATTATCAGCCCAGCCCTATCAACACCATGTAAACCTACAGGAATGGGCTGTGGTATTATCAGTTCAGATCCATCAACACCATGTAAACCTACAGGAATGGGCTGTGGTATTATCAGCCCAGCCCTATCAACACCATGTAAACCTACAGGAATGGGCTGTGATATAATCAGCCCAGCCCTATCAACACCATGTAAACCTACAGGAATGGGCTGTGATATTATCAGCCCAGCCCTATCAACACCATCTAAACCTACAGGAATGGGCTGTGATATAATCAGCCCAGCCCTATCAACACCATGTAAACCTACAGGAATGGGCTGTGATATGATCAGCCCAGCCCTATCAACACCATGTAAACCTACAGGAATGGGCTGTGGTATTATCAGCCCAACCCTATCAACACCATGTAAACCTACAGGAATGGGCTGTGGTATTATCAGCCCAACCCTATCAACACCATGTAAACCTACAGGAATGGGCTGTGATATTATCAGCCCAGCCCTATCAACACCATGTAAACCTACAGGAATGGGCTGTGATATAATCAGCCCAGCCCTATCAACACCATGTAAACCTACAGGAATGGGCTGTGATATTATCAGCCCAGCCCTATCAACACCATGTAAACCTACAGGAATGGGCTGTGATATAATCAGCCCAGCCCTATCAACACCATGTAAACCTACAGGAATGGGCTGTGATATAATCAGCCCAGCCCTATCAACACCATGTAAACCTACAGGAATGGGCTGTGATATAATCAGCCCAGCCCTATCAACACCATGTAAACCTACAGGAATGGGCTGTGATATAATCAGCCCAGCCCTATCAACACCATGTAAACCTACAGGAATGGGCTGTGGTATTATCAGCCCAGCCCTATCAACACCATGTAAACCTACAGGAATGGGCTGTGATATTATCAGCCCAGCCCTATCAACACCATGTAAACCTACAGGAATGGGCTGTGATATAATCAGTCCAGCCCTATCAACACCATGTAAACCTACAGACCTTCACTTATATTAACCCACGTTTTATACTTTTTCAATAAATTTTATCATCAATATTCAAAGTAAAAAAAAAACATTTGTTTTTTACACTTCTTAGTTGGTCTACATTCTATAATAGCCTCTGTAAAGGCCTACGAAGTGAATCATTTATTGTCAGGTGAAGTCATCATTTCGCTACTTCTTCCATGACAATGTGCAAAACATGAAAAGTATAGATGCCACAGTGTCTTAAGAAGGTATTCATTCCCCTTGACCTTTTCCACATTTTGTTGTGTTACAGCCTGAATTCAAAATGGATTAAATAGATGTGTTTTCTCTCTTATCCGTCCACACACAATACCCCATAATGACAGAGTGAAACAATGTTTTTAGAAAATATTGCTAATTTATTGAAAATGAAATACAGAAATAATTCATTTACATAAATATTTACACCCCTGACTCAATACTTTGTAGAAGCACCTTTGGCAGAGATTACTGCTTTGCGTCGTCCTGGGTATGAATGTATCAGCTTTGAGTCATCTTCGGTATGTCTGTATCAGCTTTGAGTCATCTTGGGTATGTCTGGATCAGCTTTGAGTCATCTTGGGTATGTCTGTATCAGCTTTGAGTCATCTTAGGTACGTCTGGATCAGCTTTGAGTCGTCTTGGGTATGTCTGAATCAGCTTTGAGTCGTCTTGGGTAGGTCTGTATCAGCTTTGAGTCATCTTGGGTATGTCTGTATCAGCTTTGAGTCATCTTGGGTATGTCTGCATCAGCTCTGAGTCATCTTGGGTATGTCTGTATCAGCTCTGAGTCATCTTGGGTATGTCTGTATCAGCTTTGAGTTGTCTTGGGTAGGTCTGGATCAGCTTTGAGTCGTCTTGGGTAGGTCTGTATCAGCTTTGAGTTGTCTTGGGTAGGTCTGTATCAGCTTTGAGTCATCTTGGGTACGTCTGTATCAGCTTTGAGTCATCTTGGGTATGTCTGGATCAGCTTTGAGTCATCTTGGGTTTCTCTGTATCAGCTTTGCACATATGGATTTAGGGATTTTCTCCCATTATTCCTTGCAGATTTTGCCAAGCTCTGTTAAATTAGATGGGGAGTGGCAGTGAACAGTAATCTTCAAGTCTTTCCACAGATTTTCAATGGGTTTCACGTTTAGCCTTTGGCAGGGCCACTCACTCTTGTTCTGAAGCCATTCCAGCGTAGTTTTGGCTGTATGCTCGGAGTCATTGTCCCGATGGAAGGTAAATCTTTGCCCCAGTCTAAGGTCATTTGCACTCTGAAGCAGGTTCACAATGATTTGCCTGTATTTGTCTCCATTCATTGTTCCCTCTATCCTTACCAGTCTCCCAGTCCCCTGCCACTGAAAAGCATTTCCATAGTATGATGCTGCCATCACCATGCTTCACGGTAGGGATGGTGTTAGATGGGTGATGAGCTGTGCCTGGTTTTCTCCCGACATAGCGCTTTGCATTCAGGCATTCAAAGAGTTACATTTTGACTCATCAGAATCTTTTGATCTCAGTCTTTCACATCCCTTTTTGCAAACCTCAGGTGTCTTTTTCTCAGGAGTGGCTTCCTTCTGGCCACTCTCCCATAAAGCCCAGATTGAAGAATTGCTGTAGAGACTGTTGTCCATCTGGAAGATTCTCCCATCTCGACCAATGAACTCTTTAGTTCTGTCAGACTGGTCATTGGGTTCTTGGTCACCTCCCTGACCAAGGTCCTTCTTGCCTGGTTGCTCAATTTGGTCGGACGTCCAGCTCTAGGCAGAGTCTGTGATCTAGGCAGATCTGTTTAATCTGTCTTTGTGATTGTCTCTGGCCCCCACCAGGTGTCGCCCATCTTCCCCATTATCCCCTGTGTCTTTACACCTGTGTTCTCTGTTTGTCTGTTGCCAGTTAGTTTTGTTCATCAAGCCTACCAGTGTTTTCCCCCTTGCTCCTGTCTGTTTCTAGGCCCTGTTTTCTAGTTTTACTGGTTTTGACATTCTGCCTGCCCTGATCCTGAGCCTGCCGTTCTGTACCTTATGGACTCTGGTCTGGATTACTGACCTCTGCCTGCCGTTCTGTACCTTTTGGACTCTGGTCTGGACGTTTTGCCTGAACCCTGTTTTAGTAATAAACTTTTGTTACTTCGACACTGTCTGCATCTGGGTATTCCCTAAAATGTGATAGTTTCACATCGTTTGGGTAGTTCCATATTTTTTTCAATTTATCAATGATGGAGACCACTGTGGAAACGTTCAATGCTCTAGACATGGTTTTACACCGTTCCCCAGATATATGCCTCATCACAATTATATCTCAGAGATCTACAGACAGTTCCTTGGACTTCATGGTATAGTTCCTGCTCTGTCAACTGTGGGACCTTTATATAGACTTGAATATGCCACAGGTGGACTCAAATCAAATTGTTGTGACACCTCAAGGATGATCAAAGGAAATTAGATGCACCTGAGCTCAATTTGGAATGTCATAGCAAAGGGTGTGAATACTTGTGTTTTAAACGCATTAAGAAGGAAAGAAATTCCACAAATGAACTTTTAACAAGGGACGCCTGTTAATTGACATGCATTCCTAGTGACTGCCTCATGACGCTGATTGAGAGAATGCCACGAGTGTGCAAAGCTGTCATCAAGGCAAAGGGTGGCTACATTGAAGAATCTCAAATATAAAATATATTTTGATTTGTTTAAAACTTTTTTGGTACTACGTGATTCCATATGTGTTATTTCATAGATTTGATGAGTTCACTATTATTCTACAATGTAGAAAATAGTAAAAATAAAGAAAAACCCTTGAATGAGAATGTGTCCCCAAACTTTTGACTGGTACTTAATGTATATAAAATACCATTTAAAAGTTTGGGGTCACTCAGAAATGTCCTTGTTTTTGAAAGAAAGCACATTTTTTGTCCATTAAAATAACATCATATTGATCAGAAATACAGTGTAGACATTGTTAATGTTGTAAATGACTATTGTAGCTGGAAACGGCTGATTTGTTATGGAATATCTACATAGGCGTACAGAGGCCCATTATCAGCAACCATCACTCCTGTGTTCCAATGGCACGTTGAGTTAACTAATCCCAGTTTATCATTTTAAAAGGCTTATTGATCATTAGAAAGACCTTTTGCAATTATGTTAGCACAGCTGAAAACTGTTGTTCTGATTAAAGAAGCAATACAACTCGCTTTCTTTAGACTAATTGAGTATCTGGAGCATCAGCATTTGTGGGATCGATTACAGGCTCAAAATGGCCAGAAACAAATAACTTTCTTCTGAAACTCATCAGTCTACTCTTGTTCTGAGAAATGAAGGCTATTTCATGTGAGAAATTGTCAAGGAACTGAAGATCTCGTACACCGCTGTGTACTACTCCCTTCACATTACAGTGCAAAGTGACTCTAACCAGAATAGAAAGAGGAGTGGGAGGCCCCACTTTGCTCCATTCTAGCCATTATTATAAGCCCTCACCTCCTGTGTGTTCTACATGGTCTTATGCTGGCTGCGTTTACGCAGGAAGTCCAATTTTGAAATTCTTTCCACTATTCGGTCTTAATCCCATCAGATATTTTTTTTCAGAACTGATCTGATTAGTCAAAAAACCAAATAGTGAAAAAATATATATCAGAATTGTGTTTCAGTACACTGGCAATTGTGTTCAGCACAGTTTGGGAAGTTGAGACTCTTTGTGATCATGGAAATGGACTTGTCCTGTCTGTGGTGGACGGACAGCTGGATAAGACTCTGCCGAAAGTGATGTACGGCTTCCACCAACTGTTTGGTCCTCTTGCAGAAGATGTTTCTGGTACTAAATGTCTCCT
The DNA here is from genome assembly GCF_057628025.1 of Oncorhynchus mykiss. Classification (NCBI taxonomy): domain Eukaryota; kingdom Metazoa; phylum Chordata; class Actinopteri; order Salmoniformes; family Salmonidae; genus Oncorhynchus; species Oncorhynchus mykiss. The sequence continues at coordinate 40,551,435 of NC_143035.1, forward strand.
GGAAAGGAAGTGATGTATGGATTCTTAAAACTTCTTATAAGCAGATGGGACGGTAGTGCCCCACCTGGCCAACATCAGGTGAAATTGCAGAGCGCGAAATTCAAACTACAGAATTATAAATATTTAACTTTCATAAAATCATAAGTGTAATACATCAAAAATAAAGCTTAACTTCTTGTTAATCCAACCGCTGTGTCAGATTTCAAAAAGGCTTTACGGCGAAAGCACACCATGCGATTATCTCAGGACAGCGCCTTGTATGCAATCACATGAAAAACATATTTCAATCAGGCAGGTGCGACACGAAAGTCAGAAATAGCAAAATAAAAAATGCCTCACCTTTGATGATCTTCTTCTGTTGGCACTCCAAATGGTCCCAGTTACATCACAAATGGTCCTTTTGTTCGATAATGTCCTTCTTTATATCCATAAAAACTCAGTTTAGCTGGCGCGCTTTAGTCAATAATCCACCCAGTTTCCCTCCATCAAAATGCATTCAAAATGAATCTCAAAAGTTAATATGAAACTTTTCCAAACAGTCAAACAACATTTATAATCAAACCTTAGATACCCTAATATGTAAATAAACAATAAAATGTAAGACAGAGAATTGTTATTGTCTTTACCGGAGAAAAATACCAAAGAACGCGCTCTCTTCCACGCGCTTGGAAACACTACAGCCAAAATGGGAGCCACCTAGAAAAACTACAATTTCTGGCTCATTTTTCCAAAAACCAGCCTGAAGTTCTTTCTACAGACTGTTGACATCCAGTGGAAGCCCAAGGAACTGCATTCTGGGAAGATTTCGCCTTAATAATAAAAGTGACAGCCATTGAAAACAGTGATAGGCAGATTTTTTTTTGGGGGGGGGGTTGTCCTCGGGGTTTCGCCTGCCATATCAGTTCTGTTATACTCACAGACAAAATGTTAACCGTTTTAGAAACTTTAGAGTGTTTTCTATCCAAATCTACCCATTATATGCAGATCCTAGCTTCTGGGCCTGAGTAACAGGCAGTTTTTTTGGGCACACTTTTCATCCAGATGTGAAAATACTGCCCCCTACCCA